>NC_049214.1:2601056-2628239 GCF_013347855.1 Anguilla anguilla | reverse complement strand
GATATTGACCCAACATTCTCATTCTGCAGCGATCCAATTGAGTTGAGGCAAGTTCTGCACGTTTAAAAAATTTTTTTTTTTTTTTAAAGATGACCTTACATTTGCTGCTTTAACACATAGCCTGTGGGCACCCGTTCGACCAGCAGGGGTCCCTAGATAGCGATGAAACGCAGACCCCTAACCGAATGGACCCTCCCGTACCCGTGGCGATGTATTTAATTGCCTTTTGCCCTACGGAGCTGCCTGGCCACAGTCAGCATTGACACGGTCCCGATTTGTCCAGAGACTTTTTGGCTTGTATACTTTATTTCAAAGTGCTGATGGTCATATAATGCCACTACCTTTCACGGTCAAGATGATGACTGTTTCAAATACATTTTTACAGATGAAATGTGGTTCTGAGAATATCAACAGCACAAGAACGTGCACAGGTAAAAGTTTAAAGTAAAAACTGAACTTCTTCTTTGAGCACAGTCCATAATTTGTGCCAGCACTGTACATATTAGAACGTTATTTTTTAACAGTTCAAAATTTTTTTAAATGTCTGGGAAATAACAGAATTTTTAATGTAAATGTGATAGCCCTATTGTGCGCTCAAATGCAGCCCCCCCCCCCCCCCCCCCCCCCCCACCCGCCCTGCTCTCTTATCTCTCCTGTTCGTGATCAGTTATGGTAACAATAGCCAATTATGAGCAGTTCTATTTGAGTTTGAGCAGCTGAGGGATTGTGTATCTCTCGCTGAAATACGGTTGGAACGTGGGAGAGACAAATATTTATAAACCGGGGCGGGCAGCTGTGTGTCCAATATTCACTAAACAAAAGTATATTTATACAGGGCTGTCCAAGCGTCAGCATCTGGTGGGCCGGTTCAATTCGCTTGTAAGCGAACGGCTGCTCTTGGGTTATGTAAAATGCTATAGCGTATGCGTGTGCTTGCCGTTCTGCAACGCACAAAGTACCTGAACAAGGTGCGGTGGACCAATTTTTCCTTTATGTTTCTATCTTCAGGGACCCTTGATATATTTATGTATACATATTTTATAATGGTATGCCACCTTTAGATCTAAAGAGTCTCTTGGTCCACACATATATAATAATGTAATTGTGAACAGGCATTGTCTCTTGTAATTGATTCTCTTCGGTACAGCTATGCTAAAAAGTGGTTTCAAAACTTTAATTTGGGAGTGGTGTATACTGCACCATATTACCAGCAGACCTAGAGCGAATCATTTTTAAAGTATCCTTCAAACAACAGAATAACTCCTGTAGATCACGGGTTGTATGTATTGGTTAGTAACATATTTTGTTAAATTACCAAGGATCTGCTGTTGTGTTTAACTTTAAGCAAGATAAATCAAAATTATATACTAGATATGCTTTTCTTTTGTAACAGATACGTTCCATTTTGTTCGTGACGCATTTAATGTTGTGGACCAAATTGAATGCACATTGCAATCGGATGTTAACCTCAGATTGCATATTTCGAGATGACGATTTGTCTCAAAAACCCATTTGGTGTTTGTTTTAAAACAGACTGATTCCTATACTTTTTGCATTTACATGGGAAGTCTGTAGAGCTGAAATACTTAATGACCTGTGTGATGCTGATCTGATGTGGAATCTGGCTTTGCTATTTCAACTTTGTTTTAGTTTTTTCGTCATTTAAGTACATCGTGATGAATCCTTTGAGGACATTGCGCTGACAGCGTTACGGCTTCTACTTTTCCTTGGGTGTGAATGAGCGGAATAATATTTCAGAGATTACATCTGTCCTGTTCTCCTGTCACCCGTGTACTCTGTGTAAATTCCCAGAATTATCCCCCCCCCACCCCCCCCCCCCCCCCCCCCCTTCTCATCGGTCTCCTCCAGGTGCTCCGGTTTCCTCCACAGACATGCAGGTAGGCTAACTGGAGACTCTAATTTTGCCCCTGGGTATGGGTGTGTGAGTGAATGGCGTGCGTGCCCTGCGATAGATTGGTGGCCTTTTCAGGGTGTAATCCTGCCTTTTGCCCAATGCATGCTGGGATAAGCTCCAGCGACCCTGCCCAGGACCAGCGGGTATAGATAATGGATGGATGGATGGATGGATGGATGGATGGATCCCCTCTCTTTTTCTCCTCTCGTGAACGACACGGACGCGCACGTCTGACAATAATGCGATTGTGTGTGACATTAATCAAAGAAGGTGAATCTTTTCTGGCTGCGAGGCCAAAAAGTGACGGAAAAATGACCCCCCAATTTGGAAAATTGCTCCAAATCGGCTTGAAACAAAGTTTAAGCGAAAAAACACGAAACGCTTGTAATATGAATGAAGTTAAGGAACAATGTGGGTGAAAACTATTTTGCTTGGACATCAAAGTCAGTCCTGGGGACACATGACAATTATGGCAGCATTCATGTAAAAAAAAAAAAGAGATTTTATTTTAATAAAATACCCAGAAAGGAATATAAAAAAACCAGAGAGAAACTATGCAAGCTGTGTTGAAGAGAAGGGCTGTGTCCTTCTCCCAGAAGTTAGGGATTATCTTGGGGGGAAGAAATGGCTTCAAAGATTGTTTGTCCCCACACCAAAGCCCCCTTCTTGCATTTTCTTCTAAACTGGAAATGTTCACAGATGTTCAAAATTTTCAGGGAAATAGTTCTATGTGAACTACAAGATGAAATCCTAAACCACTGGCATAGCCTTTGGTGTGTGCGTGTGCACGTGCACGTGCTTGTGCGCGTGTAAACGAAAAATAAAACAAATATTGCAATACACAGGCACACACATGCATATTTATACATACATAAGACAACAGTACAAGTGTTCAACAATACAAGTACTGAACTCCATTTAAATTCTCAAACATTAAAAATATTTATGATAATGAGTCAATGGAATCAACCAGCTCAATCAAATACTCAAATTATAAATCAATTTCCCCAAATATAAATACCTCTGTTTTCAGTACTTTTTGCGTAGATAACGCTAATGACTCATGTTCTATTGTTTTATGAGATGGGTGAAGATTCTGGGGGAGATCTTTATCCATTTCTTTGATCTGTGCTTGTGGATTGCCTCCTTCAATTCAGACCACAAATGTGTGATTGTGTTTAAGTCTGGAGACCGTTTTCTGTCATAAGATAACTGTTTCTTTATTCTGCGGTATTCTTGGGATCATTGTCTCGCTGAAAGATCCGTTTGTGGCTTCCTGGTGGAGATACACCAGGAGTTTGGCCAAAATATCTTGTTACGTGCTGGAGTTTTCAGTACACGCAGAACAACCGCATAACATCGAATTCACAATCATACTTAATTGTAGGTATGATATTCTTTTCAGTGTCCCGCTTTTGACATGAAAACCCACAGCTTGTGTGCTCGGCCAAAAAAATAAAAAATACTTCAGTTTAGTCTCATCTGACCAAAACATCAGCTTTCAATCAAGGTTCCAATACTACAGGGGTGCACCATCAGGGCCGATCAGTTTCGGGATTTTGTGCCAACTTCAGATCTTTTTGTTTAAAAAAATGAGCTCAATCCATATCTTGGTCTTCCATTTGTAATAAGCACCAGCTACAGCCACAGACTGCAAGTGCATCCTAAAAGATGGCTGTCCAGGGACCTGAGTTGTGCACCCCTTGAATACAAATTTGCCAGCTTCCAGAAACTTTTTTTTTTGTTGATTGCCCTCAGTAGTTTTTTTTCTTTTCTTTTTTTTTCTTGAACTCCTTCCAAAACATCTACTGCAGTGTGCAATGGAAACCAACCCTGTTCCTGGAGAACTACCATGCTGTTGGGTTTCATTTAAACCCAAACCCAAATTTGGCACACCTGACTCTGCTAATTAGCCAATGCAACAAGATCTCTAGCTGCTGAAGGATGTGTGCTTTGTTTGGGTTTGAGGGAAAACCTACAGGACGGTAGATCTCCAGGAGCAGTGTTGGTTACCACTAGAGGAGGTTTGTGATGGTAGATTTGGAGACTTTGTCACCCCCAAAATGCGACCACGTTTTGTAGATCTCCCCATACGTGCACACACGCACGCACACACACACGCACGTGCGCACACAGTGAAATGCACAAGTATATGGACAGTGACACTGTTTTATTTATATGTTTTTTCTCTCTGTACTCCAGGATATTGGATTTGAAATAAAACAATATGAAGTTTAAGCGCAGACTGTCAGCTTTAATTTGAGGGCATTTACATCCATATCTGGTGATCCCTGCATCAATTACAGCCAGCAAAGCTAGAGGAAACAGAGGTGGAAAAGAATAAAGAGGCATCCCTGCCAACGGACAGATTTACACTAAACCCCACCAAACAATAGACAGAGGCGACCAGTAAGACTGACTGTGATCGAATTTAACCACAAGCTTAAATCTTGCATTTTTTATTGCGTTTCTGTTACTCTGTTTTAGCCCTTTTGTTTAAGCCTGAACTGCTGCAAGCTATTTCATTATAGTGACTAGCCTCACAACTTTTGTGCAAGTCATACGATCGCATTTTACGTGTAGGCCCATTTCCCAATTACTTAGGAAGTAAAAAATATTACTGCTCAACTCATCATCAGCTGCAAATCTGTTGCACTGAACAGAACAGCAGGGGTGTCAATTAACTGTGTAATTATTAGTAATTGATGGAGATTACTGGGGAGAGGGTCGATGTGATAACTGACTGCGCAGAAGGCACCATTGACCTGATTGATTAGGAGGCTCCATTGAGCCCTCTCTGAGGGATGACTGGATTGCAGGCAGTCTTAACCTTTTTAAGGTGCTCACACGTAAGTATGTAAATGGTAAATGGACTGCATTTATATAGCGCTTATATCCAAAGCGCTTTACAATTGATGCCTCTCATTCACCAGAGCAGTTAGGGGTTAGGTGTCTTGCTCAAGGACACTTTGACGCGCCCAGGGCGGGGATCGAACCGGCAACCCTCCGACTGAGCTATGTCGCCCCCTATGTATGTGTATGTGATTGGAATGTTCTTAACTGAACTGAACATATAACGTTCTTAACTGAACATTCTATTGCTGATGTCACAATCACTGCTGGTAAACTGAAAGCAACAGAGTTCTAGAACACTGACTTGGAATTTTGAAGACAAAAAAAAAAAACATTCCAAAAAAAACCCTGCTCTTCAGAAGATTAAAAATGTCTCCTTACCCATAGGTCATAGAGTCTATGATGATGCTCAGTACAGGCCAGGGCACAGTTTGGATCGTCCCATCCCAGGACGTGTAGGATGGGATGTTTCACAAAGCCTGCCCTGAACCCCAGAGAAGGTTCTAGTTTTCATTTGCACACACTTGCAGACATGGGACAAGCCAGTGACTCATCCAGATCTTTTTTTTGTTTTTTTTTTTTGTCCTTAGCTGCTCCCCTTAGATATGTGTGCAGACAGATTGTGCCTGCATCCAACCCCTGAGGACTAGATCTTTATTAGCTCCTGATGTGCCGGGTGCCACGACTTTCTTCACAATTAGTCAGTGATCAGCGCTTTGTTTTATTATTTTAGAAATAATCTGTTTTGTGTGGACACATGAATTTAGTTTTTTCTGGATTAAATAAAGGATTACAGATCAAGCTCGGGGTAAATTATTCAGTTGGACATTAGAGGACCGTGCCAAGCACTTTTTCTTTGCAACATCAAACCACATCGGATCAAAATTAATTAATTCGCGTTTTTGATCAGGAGACGCTCGGTGCGTTTGGAGCCCTACCACGTTTGGTTAAATTTCTTCTGTTAAATCGGTTGCGTGCTGGGCTCTGTGTGTGTCGATTTTAGGGAACGTTAGTTACGCATCTGCTCAATTGTGTCTTCTGAGAATAGGTTCAAAATGTTTTTTGTTTTTTTTAAAATCACATTGACGTGGCGTTGATTTGTATAATATGGCAAGAGCTTCCGTGAACGCGGGTTCTCATTGGCTGCTTCCTTCCTACTGCACACAGCATGCAGCCAATGTCCTCCCCGTGTCCGTGTGGGTTTCCTCTGGGTACTCCGGTTTCCTCCCACAGTCCAAAGACATGCAGGAAGGCCGATTGGAGACTCTGAATTGCCCATAGGTATGAGTGTGTGAGTGAATGGTGTGTGTGCCCTGCAGTAGAATTTCGGCCTGTCCTGGGTGTATTTCTGCCTCTCGCCCAATGCATGCTGGGATAGGCTCCAGTACCCCCTGCATCCCTGACCAGAAATAAGCAGGTAGAGATAATGGATGGACGGAAATTAATAAGATGAATGCTAATTTTGGATGTAACATTCCAAATGATATTTAATCAATTTTTAATAATTGATTGATAACTTTAGTCAAGGAGATTATTGTGTAGTTTGCTGTTGTATAGTTTGTGTTGTGTGCCTGAATGGTCTTATGTTAATTGTTTTTAATGATCTGTGAAGCACTTTGATGCTTGTGCTGGACAGGTGGTTTATAAATAAAATTTTATCCATTTATTTGTTGCGCTGGCCTAGTACAAGATTCTAATCGTTCCTCTAAGTGTTTTTCAGTGGACAAGCACTGCTGATTGCCTTGGGGAAATGACTAAAATAGCACAGCTGTTGCAAATAAATGGTTTCCCTTTTCCTGGATATAATTATTTTTTCCGATGGAATTTACTTAATAATAAAGCACCAATCTAAGAAATTGAGCATTGTTCAGATCATTGATTATGTCAGTAAACCGATTGGCGTTTCAAAAGGCTGGATGTTTTTGTAGGTTAGAAAAACAATTGGTGGTTACAGATAACCAAGCTACAGTGTAGTCCATAAGTGTTTGGACAGTGACCCATTTTTTGTTGTTTTGGCTCTGTACTCAAGCACATTGGATTTTAAATTACAGACTTTAATCAGCTTTATTTTGAGGGTAATTACATCCATATTGGGCGATCCGTGTAGGACTTGCAGCCCTTTTTATACACAGCCACCCCCCCCCCCCCCCCCCGACCTCATTCAGAGGACCAAATGTAATTGGGAAATTGGCTGCTCAGCTGTTTCTCTGCCAGTTGTGTGTTGTTTATTCATTATTTCATGTGCAAGAAAGCTAACAAAAGGCCCAGAATTGATTCTAGGTGTGGCATTTGCATTTGGAGTCTGTTGCTGTTGTCTCATGAGGGTCGAAGAAGTGTCAATGCCAGTAAAGCAGGCCATCAGGAGGCTGAGAAATCAGGATGAATGGATCAGAGATCCAGACTGAACAATGGGTGTGTCAGAATGAACTCTCTGGTACATTACTAAGCAAGAACACACTGGTGAGCTCAGCAGTGGCAAACTACCTGGTAGACCATGGAAAACTGCTGTAGTGGATGACTGAATAATGCTTTGAATTGTGAAGGGAAAAACCCATTTTCAATCTTCGAACATATCACTTGACTGGCCAAGTCAAGCACATGACCTGATTCCCGTTGAACTTTCTTTCACTTGCTGAAGACAAAACTAAAATTGAACCAATGGGAACTGAAGTACCTCCTCACCAGGGAAGATACCCAGCATCTGGTGATGTCTGTGGGTTGCAGACTTCAGGCTGTCATTTAAAGCAAAGGATTTGCAACCAAGTACAAAATATGACAGCTTCATTTAATATGCTAGGACGGAATGTGGCACAGTGGGTAAGGAACTGCGCTTGTAACCGAAAGGTCGCAGATTCGATTCCCGGGTAAGGACACTGCCGTTGTACCCTTAAGCAAGGTACTTAACCTGCATTGCTTTAGTATATATCCAGCTGTATAAATGGATACAATGTAAAGTGCTATGTAAAAAGTTGTGTAAGTCGCTCTGGATAAGAGCGTCTGCTAAATGTAATATGTTATTTTGTCCAATTACTTGAGGTCCCCTAAAATGGGGGGGAGGGACTATGTTTCAAAAATGAGTTATCACACGGATCACCTGATATGTGGGTAATTACCCGCAGATTAAAGTTGACCGGCTGCACTTCAACCTCATATTCACGTCGTCATTTCGAATCCAATGAGTTACAGCGTCAAAACAACAAAAACTGCGTCACTGTCCAAATACTTACGGACGGCGCTGTATCCGTAGCCCTAATGCAGAACTTCTACTAGGAAATCGCCTATAGTTTCATTTCAGTGTGTAGCTTCACTCTTAGCAGTTCCAGCGTCGTGTTCTCGTGAGCGACTCCAACTGCTACCTTTGATTTGGCTTGCCCAACAAAAACCATTCAGTGGAATTCATTTTGAAGACATCATTGACTTGATCTTGTTTAACCTATCCGTTAGTTTTTTTCGGCGGCGATGTGTCACTGACGAAAGATAAAGGTTGTGTTGTGTTAAGGACAACTAAAGTTAATTTCGCTACCATTTGCCCGTTTAAGAGATTAATCAAAGTAGCCAAATATTGCAAAACAGGAGATTGCCCTATACCGTATCCAGCTATTCGTCCAGCTTTTGTGTAGACTACGCAGAAAATATTTATTTCAAGACATGCAAAACATGCTTCTGCTAAGATTAATATATGGACAGTGAACATCTTGGGATATGCTCAGAAGTAATCAGTATTAGCATATACGGTAGTAAATTTGAAAAGGAGCCAACTGAACGCACAACAGTTAGGCTACATGACAAGGCAATCTCTAGTTTTACAGTCTATAAAGAGAGAGCGAGAGGTCAGTTCGCAATTAATTAGCCTAATAGCAGTTCCCACGGCACCCTTCCCAGTTTTGGGAAATGAAACGTGTGGCGATAATTATTCTCCGAGTTATGTCAGCGGCGTATGTAGAGCGTGCAGTCTGGATCCTTAGTGCACTCTACCGCTCATTGTCCTGTTCATACATCGCACATACTCTCTCTCTCTCTCTCGCTCTCTCTGGCTCACTCGCTCTCTCTCTTTCGCGTGCACTGGATTCTGTGCCGACTCGACTTTGACTGTGCGGGACGGCGAACTCATTCATTTGGAAACGATCGGTTGTGAAAGGGGAAGAAAGAGCCGCAATCACTGGGACATGGATATAATCAACAGGCAGTGCACCGACAACACATAACTTGGCGTGTGTTCCTGGAAAGCGACAGTATTTCACAGTGCGGCACATTAACCGAGAAAAAAAAAGCCGGTTAAGACGAGTCGTAGTGCAGGCTACATTTTGACAGTTGTAGAGAATATGCATCTGATTCGTATCTGCAAAATTTTCCACCAGTTGTGTGTCTTATCGGCTACTGTAATTTCAGGTATTATAACACCTTTCTAAACTCACTATTTGACGACGTCTTTGCTCGTGTGTTTGACTGTTATTTTCAAAACCGCAAAATGTTATGCGTGTTGAAGACCAGCGAGCTGGGCTGTCATTATTTGTCTACACATTTTTTGCAAAACCTATGGGCTGACAAATGCAGAACAGGGATTAAAATGTTACGTTTCAGGTTGATATACCGGTGTATATGTGACGTGTATGTTGAATGAAGTCTGGGGTGTTTTTTTTATCACGAATGTGTCGTTACCCCTAAAAAAACTTTCAAAAGTTGGAACCTTTTTTTCTTCCTTTGAATTTTTTTACTCCCGTAACTCTTGTACTTCATTCCCTTTTCAGGGCTGCAACTGCGGGATTCGGAGTCGGAGATATTTTTCCCGGAGGTTCTTCCAGACAGAAGCCCGCCGGATCCCGCCAGACCAAACGGCCGAGGGGGAGATGCCGGCGCGGGGAGCAGCTCTCGGGAGGTCCGCTCCGTCTCCACCTGGGGAGAGTACGCGTCCCAAGCGTTTAACCACTGGGAACCCCCGGGACCGCAAACGCCTGCTTCCTCGGGACTGCGGCTCAAAATCGCGGCTTTTGGCAAGGACCTGTACCTCATTTTGAAGAGAGACACGCGTTTTCTGTCCCAGAAATTCGTGGTGGAGAAGAGACCGAAAGCACGAAAGGCATCTCCGCGCGCCTCGCCAGCTCCGTCCTCTGCCAGCGCGGAGTCCGCGTGCTATTTCAGCGGGACTGTTCTCAATTACGCTGGATCGCGCGCCTCATTCAGCACCTGCGCCGGACTGGTAAGTGTGGAAACTCTTAATTTCGCAAAATCGTCCAGATTACCTTGCTTTTTTGCCGTAAACACAGCCTTTCCCTCGTCGTGGAGCATTATCGCAGTTCGTGTAAACTGTATGATTAGGTCTGGGGTTGGTTTCAATTAATTGTCATTTTCAAATTTATGTATTTATTTTTCGAAGCAGTAATGTTGCAGTGCATGGGTAATTACCCAGATTTCTTCGTGCGAGTCCAGCCAATGTAATAAAGCTTTCCTGCAAATCATTAGCACTAACGTGTGCATCTCTGTACGTCAGTGACTGCCAACAGAAGATGTGGGACTGACAGGAATGATTAATTCACATTAAGTGATATCATTTTCCCTTTAGGCACAAACTTAAAGACCTAAAGAAAAACACGCGCGCGCGCACACACATACACACACACTGCTGTGGACTGACCCACATTAACAGCGTGGCGCATGAGTTGCCTACTGTATGTCCACTATCAGCTGCTTGGTTCTCGGGTTCGCACCCATGTCACGAGCGTCACACATACACTCTGAATATTAAGTAGGGTCGCGTGCCTTTACTCGCCGCTTTTCGACCTTCAAGACCGTTTGTCTTCGTTTGAAATGCGTAATCTATAGGGAAATCGTTGACCGAGTCCTGCTCGGGAGGTTAACGCTCTTGGACAACCTGAGACATTTCTGTCTTTATACGAGGTTCATCCTTGACGTCAGTGAAAGGTCAGGAGACAGTTTTTCATAAAAAAAAAAAAAACTTAATTGGAGGCCAGGTTGTGAGCTTGGAACACAAAACCCTTCCATTCTCCATGGGTCCTTGACATCTCTTTGCATGACTGCTATTGGCTGGATGCTTTACCCAGAGTGTTTATGACTGCCGTGAAAACTGAGCCTCAACTGTATCCACTATTCAAATCCTCCTGCCTGGTACATGCAACTGAAATGAGTCACACCACCATATTCAGTACTTCACTACTCGAATGGGTTGCACGACACAAGAATTTAAAATTCTCCCTCTGTGCACTTAAAGACCTTGGTCAGATAGTTTTTGAAGTAGTTTAACTCTTTAGATGCTGGTAAAAAAAAAAAAAGGAGGGGGGGGGGTGTGTGTGCTGGAAGAACTCCTGCAGAGCACTATAACATGTTACTAATCAAAATATGCAGGTAACTGCCAAAATAAAGGAAACCCCAACCACGATCCCTCTCTGTAAAGAGCCTGTTCTTGATTAAACGGTTTTCTCGTTCCCTCGACTCGTGGTTTGCAGTCCGTGCGTCCAGAGTCGCTCGTCTGTTTTGCCTGGCATCTCAGACCAGTGCGCAGACTTTGCGGTATGCGGGCGCAATCGCGGGTAGCCCCAAGCTGATGATGTCACTGCCTCGGACCTCGATTGCCGAGATCACCTTAGCCGTGCCGCGGCTCGTCGTGAAGCATCGGCGAGTTCAGCGGTCTCCTGCCGTCCGTGACTCTCTCTCAAACCGTTCCTCTTTCAGCGTCACTGAAATCTCTTCTTTTATCCATGGCAGCCAAAAATAAGGGACACTGCGGGGTGCCCTGCATTTTAATACACAACCATGAGCACCCTGGAATGTTAATTGCTCAATTAACTTAATTAGAACATTCTTAGGCTTTCAGTATAGTTGGTGTCTTACTCAAGCATTTCCTTTATTTTGACAGTTATCTGTACATGTGAAATAGGAATTTAGGTTTGAGTATTGGTGCAAAAAAAATTGCCAGTGAGATTGCCAGTAATCTGCGGGAAGTTTAGTAGTGGCTGAAGTCTTGGCTAATTCAAATAATTGCGTGACGCAGGTCTTTGCACTACAGAAGTAGGTGGGATGTAAATTAAATGCAGTGTGTAATAGTACACCTGGTGATTGTGAGACCCGCAGTACAGTCTGTTCACTGGAACACGCTCCAGATGACTTGTATTGAAATGTACTTTGCAGGTCAGCCAAAGACCGTTAGGTTTGTCCGTGTGCGATTTGCCTGCCAATACCTGTTTGCTAGGTCTCTGTGTGTAGAAGGGAAATGTTACCATATGTGGAGGTAAAGTGTGAAAACAAAAAATTGCCTTTTTTATTGAACAAATGGTGACGTTCTCCCTCAAGCGCAAACATGGACACAACACGTGTATGCGTGTGCGAGTGTGCTTGTCTGTGTGTGTGTCTGTGTGTGTGTGTGTGTGCGTGCATGTGTGAGTGTGTGTGCTCATGTGCGTGTCTGTGTGTGCGTGCGCGCACATGCATGTGTTCACAGTTGTGTGAGCAGACTGTATCCCTGTGTGTGCATGCATGCGGGTGTGCGTCCAATGCAAGTTTGCATGTGTCTGTGTTTATGAGCATGCGTATGCCTGCATGTGTGTGCTACATACGTGCGTGTGTGTGTGTGTGCTACATGTGTGTGTCTGCATGGCTGTAGTTTATGTGTCCCTGTAACTCCCAGTGTAAGAACCATAGAGCCCTCAGGACTCTGAGTCTCATTCAGGTCATCCTTCTGTTCATTCACCATGACTCCGCCCCTTCGTTTGAGAAAAACGCTATTAAGGGGGGAGAAAGAAAAATGGGACCAATAGGAGAAGATCAATCCCAGCATGCTCCTCTCCTGTTTTGTGTCCTTATCACCTCGTTATCCCCAGTATGTTTTGGTGTTTAGCTGGGTGTCCGGTCTTGTGCAGATGTGCGTGTGGGTTTTTTTGTTTTAGCCCAGCATTATGACACCTGGTTCAGCTGAATAACTAATCCTGGTCTTCATTCAAGACCTTGATAAGTTGAATGGGCTGTCGTTGTGTTGGGCTGAAACAAAAACCTGCACCCACACCAGCCCTTTGCAGATAAGATTGGACACCCCTGGTGTGTAGAACCGGTATATAAACTTATTAATATCACAAATTTGAATTATTATTATTTTTTTTTAAATGCCATGACCCAAACTGGAAACTTTAGTACCTTTAAGGGACCAGTCGCTTACTCATACTAGCATAGTCCTGGTGGACTACAGACCCTGGGCCCCCCTCATGCTCTCTACCGACCCGTTCTGGGTCCCACCCCGTAGTTTAAGAAACACTAACAACTATCGCCCTAACAACTCTGCAGAGTACTCACTCTCTTTCATGGGGGGTGAGCTTGGGGTTATGGTTGGTCAGGGGTGGAGTAAGGGTGGGGAGATTCCCAGCTGACGTGACCCGTCACACACACACACACACACACACACTCACTCTCTCTCTCTCTCTCTCACACACACACTCACGCACTCTCTCTCTCACACACACACACACACACACACACTCTCTCTGTCTCTCTCACACACACACACATACTCTCTCTCTCTCACACACACACACTCTCTCTCTCTCACACACACGCACTCTCTCTCTCTCTCTCTCTCACACACACACACTATATCTCTCTCACACACACAGATATACTCTCTCTCACACACACGCACACGTGCGCTCTCTCACACACACACACTCTCTCTCTCTCTCTCTCACACACACACACACACACACATACACACTCTCTCTCACACTCACACACACACACACTCACTCTCTCTCTCTCTCTCTCTCTCACACACACACACACACACACACACACACACTCTCTCTCTCTCTCTCTCTCTCACTCACACACACACACCCCTCCTTTGTACCTCAGGTGGGCCTCGTGCCGTTCGAGGTTCATTTCGGGACCCCCCCCCCGGCAGCCGTCCCCGTTCCACCCCGCATTGTTTAGGTTGCGGGTCCCAACGAGCGCAGGCGACGCTAACCTAGCGCCGTTAGTGGGACCCCGTGGGTTCGGGGGGGTCAGCTCCCATGGCTTCCACGGCGTGGGACCCCCCCCTGCCCCGCTCCCCCTGCGTCCCAAGACCTTTGGGCTGGAATTGCCGGCCCCCCCCCCCCCCCCCCCCCCTTAACTCACAGCGTCGCCTAACAAAGGGGGGGGGGGGGGGGGAGATAACTACCACATAGAGAGTGAGCTTTTCGCTTGATTTCTGTGTCGAGTAAAAACTCAAGTGATGAGAGATTGCAGTTAATGGGCGCTAACTTTTACAATAGCTACAAAGCAAAGAAGGTCATTTATATAGTTTTTATTTTATTTTTTTGTGTGAGACCAGAAAACATCTTAAATCCCGAAGCAACATATTTCTTATTGGAAAATAGCACTGCGAGTCATAAAATATAATTTCTGCCCTTATACAGAGAGCCTTGTGATCTCAGACCGGCCAGGCTGCCTGTGTCTCGCTCGAGCAGGACCATACCTGGGCCACGCTCGAGCAGGACCATACCTGGGTCACGCTCGAGCAGGACCATACCTGGGTCACGCTGGAGCAGGACCATACCTGGGCCACGCTCGAGCAGGACCATACCTGGGTCACGCTCGAGCAGGACCATACCTGGGTCACGCTGGAGCAGGACCATACCTGGGTCACGCTCGAGCAGGACCATACCTGGGTCACGCTCCAGCAGGACCATACCTGGGCCACGCTCGAGCAGGACCATACCTGGGCCACGCTCGAGCAGGACCATACCTGGGTCACGCTCCAGCAGGACCATACCTGGGCCACGCTCGAGCAGGACCATACCTGGGTCACGCTGGAGCAGGACCATACCTGGGTCACGCTGGAGCAGGACCATACCTGGGTCACGCCCGAGCAGGACCATACCTGGGTCTCGCTCGAGCAGGACCATACCTGGGCCACGCTCAAGCAGGACCATACCTGGGTCACGCTCGAGCAGGACCATACCTGGGCCACGCTCGAGCAGGACCATACCTGGGTCTCGCTCGAGCAGGACCATACCTGGGTCACGCTCGAGCAGGACCATACCTGGGCCACGCTCGAGCAGGACCATACCTGGGCCACGCTCGGGCAGGACCATACCTGGGCCACGCTCGGGCAGGACCATACCTGGGCCACGCTCGAGCAGGACCATACCTGGGCCACGCTCGAGCAGGACCATACCTGTGTCACGCTCGAGCAGGACCATACCTGGGTCACGCTCGGGAACTCGAGCATGGCAGAATGAAAATGAGGTTCATGTGGGATCCTGGGCTGCAGACGCAGCGGCTGGTCTACTTGGGTGATGAGGTCACATGGACGTTATGCCTGACTGTGTGACAAGAAGGCCTCATCTTTTGCCAATGACCTTCTCACCTTTTACCTTGGAACCAAATAATGAACCTTAATAATGCCGCCACAGATTCTTTAGGCTCACCAGATGCTCAACTCCTGGTGTACCTTACTGTGTAGTCCTCTCTCTGCCTCTTAACTACACTGGCTTTCCTGATGGCAACAACCATTCCTGGTGCCGTGTTTCTGTTAAATAAATTGTCACGGAATTGTACTTGGTCTCGCCACCTCATGAATATTCACAGGACGCATTATGACATCATTCTACAGAGTCTGCATAAAGTTTTTATCGATGGATACACGCCAACAGATCATGACATCATTCTGCAGAGTTGGGTCGACGCCTAAAAAATGTAAGAGTCAGGCTTTTAAAAGGGCCATTTAAACCTTTTCCTGGCAGTTTCCAGATAGTTCACTACTGATTTACCCCCAAGACAAGACACTTAAAATGATTAGATTCATTAAATTGCCAGCTGTCTGAATTGCTAATAAAAAATAAAAATGTGTGTTGTGTTATAACTGCAGTTGGGAGTGGACGGCCCGAGTCTTGGACCTCTTTTCTGTGGTGTGTGGTGTCGTAGTAATTTGCACCTTAATGGTCACACATGCTTCAGTTTTGCTCCAACCAAAGGAAGTGTTTAGAAGAGCCAAAACCACCGCAGAAATAGCCAGCTTTTCAGTGGCTAGAACTCAAATTGCTCTGCATGTGGGTCACAGATGGGTCATCCTCAACATCTCTTGTTTCTGACCTTGTTTTGTTCTTGAGACGCTTCGTCATTAACGCTTAAACTACATGGTTTTGCAAAAGTGTCGCGTGACAATCAGCGGTACCAAGTCCTGGGGTCAGAAGGCTAAAAGTCCTGCCTTGCATTTCTTCCACCCGTGAACTCAACCAGCTGATTTCATTACTTTACATTTTATTTGGCATGTGCTTTTATCCCAACTGATGTACAGTAAGTGCATACCAAAGGTCTTTGGAACAACTACAGACCACAGGTCTGATGAGATACAACTCGTTAGGTATCTGTTATCCATAGCCATGAAGATCAAGTCGTGCTGACAAACACATCTAATGGAAAGTCACTATTTAAAAAATAAATAAATAAAAATAAATTTGTTGACGGCCCTAGTATTCGTGCAGTTGTTAATATGCTGATTACAGTGCGTTGTCTCTCTTGGCTGAAATGAATAATAAAATAGCGTTTGTGGACATGGATGGCGGATTTGCTATGTGGTCAGTTACGACACTGGAGAAGTTGCCCAGGAATTCTAATGTGGTTTGACTGACTAGCGAAGAAATGTAACAACAAAAAAAAGACAATTTATCAGTAATTACAAATGTGAACACGCCTCGGTTGTTAGTAATAACTATAAATAGTGCACAGCACCCAGCTCATCTTATGGGATGAGAGAGGATGTAAAACTGAGTTGGCCTCGAGTTCCAGTCATACGGTTTTCTATATTTTCTGTGACGTGGCTGACATCTGTCGCCAGCACCGCTGGCATCTCAACACACACAAAAAAAAAAAACAAATCGTTTCCTTAGAAGGCTTCCGTCGTCTTAAGCCTTTCTGTCACTGATACAAACGGCCTCTCTGTAGCGCGCCCAGCTTCATGCTGACGTTCGCATGACACGACGGGCGAAATGCTCTCTGCGAGCCTGTGAAGCTCGCTCAGGTGAAATCAGCCATGCTCATTTCCGTCAGCACAAATGTCCGTTAAGTCCCATCAACATTGTGCATCGCAGCGGTCGTAAATTCTTGAAAATTTTTTTTTTTTTTTTTTGCGCAACATGCTCACCCAATTCGCAGGTTACCGGTTGTTGGGAAACATGATTTAATTTGGCTCCCCGTCTGTGTGGGGGGCACCCCGCCCCCACCCCCTCCCCATCCCATCATCACCCCCCACCGCACCACCCCCTCCTACCCCCCCGACCCACCCCCCCCCCCCCCCACCGCACCATAACTTAACCAGCTTCCTTTTAATCAGGCGAAAGCGGTCCCCTTGTTTAGTCTGAGGCGGTCGTCAGCGCTAAACGACCTCAGACCTAATGGGCTTTCTCTGGGGGGGGGCGAGGGGGGGGGGTGTGCGGTGAACCTTCTTCTCTGGAACATTCCTTTCAAACATCAGGTTATCCTCCGAGGGGTATTTAAGAGTTGCTTACAACATTTTGTCTTCTCCGTCCTGGGAGAACGGGTGCGTGGAGATAATTTGGGTTTGTTGGAAGTGGCGATCCTGTTCGGGGGGGGAGGGGGCGCTGCCGGCTGGGGTGGTTCTCTGCAGGAAGAGCTGATTCAGGGGTTTGTTAGTTGGAGTAACTTGCATTACGTTACTTTACCGGCATTTAGCAGACGCTCTTATCCAGGGCGACTTACGCAACTTAGCATTTTGCATTGCATCCATTTATACAGCTGGATACATACTGAAGCAATGCAGGTTAAGTACATTGCTGAAGGGTACAGCCACAGTGTCCTTCCGGGGATTCGAACCTGTGACCTTTAGTTTACAAGACCAACTATTTACCCATTATACTACAAGAAGTGACTGACCTGTGATGTACATTTTTCTGCAGTCAGAAATGCCTCTTGATTCTCCTAACGTTAACCCTGATGCAGGAGTGAGACCTGAGTGCATTTAGCGCAGTTTAATGCCTGTAAGATGGCGGGCGGCCGGCCCATGTTGTGTGCATCAGTCCTGGCACCACGGAACAGCAGGTTGTCATCGTCGTGTTGATTCAGAGTGGGGGGACTAGGTGCCCCCAGGCCCCCTAAGGCCAGGTTAGTCACTCTTAATGGCTGCCATGTCCTGGGTTTTCGCTGCTCTTAATTTCTTAATCGATCCAGTCAAGCTGCGGCGGACGAATTCCCTGCAGTGCATTATGGGAAATGCAGTTCGGCTAATTTGTTTATTGGCCCAATTAAAACGGGGTAATTGGTTGGAACAAAAGCATTCATACACGCTGGCCCAAAGGTATTCGATTAGGAAAAGGGCTGCTTTTCATTATTTAAAAGCGTTTTAAATGCTAGGCAGGGGATCAGATCCTTAAATGACCTGCCCTGCCTTGTAGTGTCATCAGTGCTGGAACTAGTCATTGCCAGTTTTTGAATTCCCCTCTCGGCATGACGTACACCAGAGAGATAAGCCTGCCGCGCTGAAACTTGCTTTTTCAGCTAATTCTGATGCAGAATTTGCACTGCATTGTGGGAATGCTAATTTTGACGTATGGGGTGTTCCGTGGGGCTCGCGTTAAGTTCCGAAGGGACGCAGCCAAGTCACAGAGGATTCCATGGGGCTGTTACCACTTTGAAGAATAGGGCTGCGTCCCAAATGACTCACTGGTTCACTCATCCACTATTCCCTATGTAGTGGAAATATGTAGCACACTACATAGGGAGTGAGCGGCAGAACGAAAGTTTGCTTTGGGACTCTGTTGTCATCACCCTGCGCCGCTACTATCTTTTGAATATCTGTCGCACAATAACAGAAATTGCGTTCGTTATTGATGTGGCGAGAAAGCGACATTGTTTTTGGTCCCTGATAAAATATTTTTTGAATGTAATCTGTACATGTATTTAGGAAACTCTCGGTTAAATATTCATTCAAATTCGCATCGACCAGCCTGGGTTTGTAGGAATGTTTTTTTCAACAAGTCAGTGTTTTAGAACTCCATTGCTTTCAGTTACCAGGAGTGATTGTGACATCAGCATTAGAATGTTCAGTTAAGATTATTCTTAAGTAATCACACGTTTGTGACCTCACATCTTAAAGGGTTGAGTTCCCACACTAGTTCAGGTACATCACTCATCCGGTACTGCACAGAAGCCGACGCCATTTTGTTTCATGCCCTGCAGTGAGCATGCTGTTGATTAATTGCAGTAACAGATTAATGTCATCGTCTTGATTTATTTATTTTTCTCCTGTCCAGATGGGGTTTATCGAGCTCGGTGAGGATTTTTTATTCGTCGAGCCTGTGAACCACACGCTGGTGGTGACGGGGCACGCTCACCGGGTCTACAGGAAGAGGCGTGCCGCGGAGGAGAGGCCAGCCAATCAGAAGGCTCCTGGTTCCTGCGGAGTCATTCCAGGTGTGTTCATTTCGCTGAACGATGGCGGCAGCCATTTTGATGCGTGATGTGCTGTCAGAAATCTTTTTATTTTTAATTTATATTCAACTCCTCCGTCATTTTTATTATTTCTTGAACATTTTTTTTAGAACACACTATTTTAATGGCTTTAAGTAGTTTGCAGTCTAAAGTGATGACTGATCGTTTATTCATACAATTATAATGTTTTCACAAGTAAATGTCACACGTTTGCTAAACCTATGATTGATCTGTTTCCCAAAGTTACAAAGATATTGGGGACTCTAGTTCATGTTTAAAGTAATTTTATTGTGTTTTCAGACTTAGTTACGTTGGAACCAAGGTTTGGTGGTCATTGTTTGTTATTGTCAGTTTGCTGGAGTCAATCAACATTTGCAAATAAATGCAAGTTTGTGTTTTTAATAACCCTGGTATCTTGCATTTGACGGTTTTAAAGGGAAATTTTTTTTTTGTGTGTGTTTCTGGCCAAAATGGCAATTGTTGGTTCCCGCAAATGTTTATGGCTTGGCCTAATAACCTTTGCTGTTGCACAAAACTACCAAATTCACTTTGTGATGGAAATGCTCAAAGGCATTACTGTACAAAAAAAAAATGTGTCCATAACTTTCCCCTGCATGGAGAAGTGCTTCTGCGTGATTTACGATCTTGCTCCACATTTCACAGCTTTGAAGGCTGAAGTGCCTGCAGCTGAGAGGGACTTTACTGTAAAACGCTCTCGACCCAGTTCCAGTGTGTCTGGAAGAGAGCCTTTAGCGTAGCATACTTTTACCCTGAAGCATGTATGTCAGTGGAGCCTCAATCCCCTTGTGACTACATCCCCCAGAAGGCATCACACCCCCACCCTCTTTACCCTGTCGGCCAATCGCAGACAAGGAAAAGGTTACAACTGTGACCCCAAGGGGAGCTGCAGTCTCTGCTTTACTTGGAGCGTGGAATCTCGCTAGTTGGGCTAGTGCTGTGTCTCTCTTCTCTTCTAGCTTTGATTGATTTTAACCCCCGTGCCCCCCCCACTCTCTTAAGGGCGCAGTTGAATTGTTGAACTGTTGAAGTGCTGTAATGCTGAATTGCCCCAGAGTGTATCCTCAGTGTATATCCTCAATTCTGCATTACAGCCATTTAGCAGATGCTCTTATCCAGAGCGACTTTCGCAACTTATTTTAAAAAAAATAGCATTTACATTGCATCCATTTATACAGCTGGATATACACTGAAGCATTGCAGGTTTAAGTACCTTGCTCAAGGGTACAACGGCAGTATCCTACCTGGGAATCAAACCTACGACCTTCAGGTTACAAGACCAGCTCCTTACCCATTATGCTACACTGCCGCCCCAATTTTGTTGTTGTGTTTTTTTTTTTTTCTCTACAGAGAGGCCGAAAACGAAAGGCAGGAAGACGTGGGAAGGAGGACGAGGGAAAAGGTACTCGTACAAATTACTCCACGAGTACGACGTGGAGACGCTGGTCGTCGCCGACCCGGCGATGGTCAGTTACCATGGCACCGAGGCGGCGAAACGCTTCATTCTCACCATTATGAATATGGTGAGTGGGCCTTATTAATCTGGTAGCAGGTTTAATAATCATATCCCTTCACCGTCCTGTGAACTGTGGTTTCGGGTGCATGTGTCAGCGATGCAGGTTGGAGTGATTTGCCAACATGGATCATCAAATATATAAAATATATTTTCACACTGGCAGGAAATCATAACCCCGGCAGCAACAAGCCACTTGGGCTTTTATGTAAATTTTGTGATTTTATGTTTTTAAAAACTTTTTTTGTGATCCCCTTGGTTTGCGAGGAAGGCCTGGTTCTCAGACCATGGTGGTGCTGAAGCTCGGATTAGATGAGATGGCTCTGAAGTTGAAGGCCAAATTTTTTGGAGTTTGTCAGAAGTCCAGGAGGCTGCCATTTGATCTATGCTGCGTGCTGAAATAATTTTTTTGCACTTGACTAAACCGCATGTCAAAAGTGGCCTTAATTACATTTCTTACATGAAAAGGCAAACCATTTTTTCTAAATTTTTTCTAGGTTTTTAACCTGTTTCAACACAAGAGCCTTGGAATCCAAATCAACATTCGCCTGACCAAGCTGGTGCTTCTGCAGGAGACCCCAGTAAGGATCAATCGCACACCTTATTCTCTTATTTAGCTCTGATCACATGACCAAACTCACGTTACTCTCAAATCCAGTTCTGGTCACATGACCAAACACCTTACGCTCTAATCACATGACCAGACATACATGTTACGCTCTTACCTGCCTTGACCGCATGACCAAACACACACCTTACATTCTTACCTGCTCTGATCACATGACCAAACACACACATTACGTTCTTACCTGCCTTGACCACATGACCAAACACACACCTTACATCCTTACCTGCTGTGATTACATGACCACATGATTCTTGCACACACGTTACACCTTTACCCTGCCCTGGTCACATGATCAGTCACTCAGCCCTTGTCTTGTGTGGCGCCACCCACAGGCAGGTTCTCTCAGAGAGCGCTTCTGGGCTGGCCTAGTGACTGCAGCAGTCTTCAGGCCAGCGGTGTGTGGAGAACATGACTCAGGGAGGGTACGGATTTGGGTTATAGGGGACAGGTGTTGAACAAGAGGCCAAAGGTACCTCTTAAATCTGGATTTCTGCATCCTGCACCATCTGGAGAGGCTTATTCTGGAGCCTGGGGGGGGCATAGAGCCCTGGGGCTAACCACTCTGCTCTGAGAGAGAGAGAGAGTGAGGGGGGAGAGAGAGAGAGAGGGGGAGAGAGAGAGAGAGGGGGGAGAGAGAAAGAGAGTGAGGGAGAGAGAGGGAGAGAGAGAGAGAGTGAGGGAGGGAGAGAGAGAGAGAGAGAGAGAGTGAGGGAGGGAGAGAGAGAGGGAGTGAGAGAGAGAGAGGGAGGGAGAGAGGGAGAGAGGGAGAGAGGGAGGGAGTGAGAGGGAGGGAGTGAGAGAGTGAGAGCACACACACGCATGCATAAACATGCACACTCTCTCACACACACACACACACACACACACTCACACACACATGCACATTATACCTGCTTACCTTGCTGTGGCCAAATGATCAGGTTGCATAATGCATGCATTCCAGGCCTGGGTCAAATGCATATTTCACATACTTTAACTCTTTAGGTGCCAGTTAAATTTGAAGAGGCTCCTGAAGATCCATGAGAATTTTCCTTAACACGTCAACGTGCAATAATACGTCATAATATAGTCATACTTTGGAATATTCAGTAATCTGTAAAAAAATTTTTACTGGTGTATAAAAGCTGAAAGTATTTGGCCCCAGAACAGCATAGACACATTTTCCTTTTTTTAAATTTTTATTTTTTTTTTTTTTAATGATGTGAAGAACTGGTCATGTGACTCCTGGCGTTCCCGGTCTCGCGGTGAAATTCCTCTGTGTGGCGGAAGCCGCGGAGCACGGCTGAGCTTTTCCGGCTCTTTCCGAAGGAGCCGCTTCCGTTCCGGCTGAAAGCTCTCCGCAGTGGAAACATCTGGGGAGGAGGAGCGCCTTCGATTGAGCACCCCCCCGTCCGTCTCTCTCCGTCCCTTTCCGCGCGCGCCTGTGTGTACGTGCTGATCTTCTCCCGGAGATCAGCTCCACATAAGCCCCACAGGCCTTCGCTGGCACCGTCTTCCGATTTTTTTTCCGGTTAGTTTACAAAAAATACGAGAAAATACATCACAGGAGTTCAGAGACACAAATTTGTTCCTGTTTTTTCTCGGTAACTTGAGTTATTTTTGAAAATAACAGAAGAAACGTGACTGGATGCTGCAGGTTTTTATTTTGCAGGTTCGTGGCCTGTTTGCCCCGGGGTCAGCGATCACAGATGCTGAGCGGTGGCTTTGCCCCAGTCCCCGCCTTACCAAAGGGCAGGAGGACTGAGGAGCGTTTGTCATCTCTTTTGAAGGCGATGTCAGGAATGCTCCAGGAAACGTGTTCCTTTCCCGTTTCTGATTGCGCTGATTTTGGGGACCATGGCAGGCAGCTCAGGCCAAGACTCACGCACCTAATGTTTTGCACTTCGCATTTTTCTTTAATTTTCTGTGCGCTTAATGGGTTCTGCGATGGCCTGCATAATTTAGAGAAGTTCCGGAAAGCGTCTGTTGTCTTTTTTTCTGTGGTGTCTCAAGCTGATATTTGCCAGCTGAGCGGAGGTTAGAAATGAGATCATTGGCGATCGTGGCTGCCTATTGGCTGTTCAGTGGTCGTTTTTGATGGCTGCTGTTGATGCTAATCGCTCCTGACGGTCTCGGTTCTGTGTGTATTTGTGCAAACTGCAGAGTCTTTGCTTCTTTATGTCGGCTTGTTATCCTTCCTGCGATTTGGCTTTGTGGGATGAGTGGCAGCACGCTTGTCTGATCTAGCAGGGCTTTGGATAAAATCTCTGTCTGGGTTGGTAAAATGGGTGTCAAGCTTAAGTATTTATTCTCAACGCTGCGCTAAGCCCCACCATCTGAAATCCAGTCCTGACCAGCAGGGATGGATCTGGAAATTCTGTGCTGGAAACAAAATGAAGAGGCCCCCCTGTGTGCACGCACACACAAACACATACACACACAGAAACACACACGCACTCATCTCCTTTCCCTGTTACTCCCCCTGTGCCCAACTCCTTTCTCTATTACACCCTTTTTCCCCACCCCTTTCTCTCTTACGCCCTTTAGCTCCACCTCTTTCACTGTTACAT
Organism: Anguilla anguilla; assembly: GCF_013347855.1. Lineage (NCBI taxonomy): Eukaryota > Metazoa > Chordata > Actinopteri > Anguilliformes > Anguillidae > Anguilla > Anguilla anguilla. Next base: position 2,604,333 of record NC_049214.1, on the reverse strand, counting down.
CCCCTTAGCTCCGCTCCTGCTGTCGAAACCAGTATCGACCATAGCAGAACCGTGACCGTGCCACTGTTAACTGTGACCAAATCCTGATGATGCCAGTGTGTCACCCAGAGAGAGAGACTTTCAATGGGCAGGGTTTACCCAGCATCTTGAACTCAACAGTGACCCCACTGGTCAATTTGGCACCTGCGATTTGCTATTTTTTTTTTTTTTTTGTGGACCTATGTCATGTGCTCCCCTGGACCAGTGGATTGTGGGTAATTTGCCTTCCGCCCTGGCAGGCCAGCATGTACATCGGTCACCACGGAGAGAAGATGCTGGAGAGCTTCTGCCGCTGGCAGCAGGAGGAGTACGGGGGGAAGGGCATGGCCTCCGACTTCGACCCGCGATGGCGGGACGACCTTCCGTCTGTGGACACCGCCATCCTCATCACACGGTAGGGCTCTCGAAGGGTTAATCATGGCCCCCCCCCATCCCCCCCCCCCCCCCCCGTCGGGCTCTGTGTGGAAGCTAGACAGCACCAGACCCTGCCAAATCTGTGTTACTGATACTGGTAAAACAATTTGAAAGCGTGTGTCTAAAGGGTTAAAATATTTCAAAGAATTTGACCGAGGTCTGGACGGCGCTGCTGTGTTGGATTATAGAAGATTTGAAGCGGGATTGTCTTATTGCCCAGGTCATATGCTTCTGTACCACATTTTTCTGGTTCGGCCGTTGAATTGATGTTGAAAAACGAGTCATGCCTCCATTACTCAACGGATGCGCGTATAGTTCTGTACCGTCCTATGCCTACAGGGCAGAGGTAGAATGTTATCGTCATCAGAGTTCCGTCTTGGAACACTGATATATGCATGAGACAGAGAGGGGGTTGTTTAGCTGCCATATAGATGAGACTCCTCATAGAATAATATTGACTTGTGCTGTACTGTAGATTAGAACATCTGACATCTATGAAGGGTTTCCCCCCAAAGAGTCTGCATCCAAAGGGTGCTTCCAGGTATGGGGTGGGGGGGGGGGGGGGGGGGGGCTGCATATCTGGCAAGACTTTTTCTTCAGTGCACTTGTTAGTCCATTCAGAGTAACGCTGCTTTAATTACTTGAGCAACACTTACGAGTATGTACAAACACTTTGTTACATGATCACTACATCTGCATTTTAAAATAAATCCTCAAGGGTTTGACTGTTGTGGTCCTGAGAATGTTGCCCCACGACCTGGAGAGGGCAAGTAATTTTATTTTACGTGGGCCGTGATGAACCTCGGGGTGTAGCTCAAAACTCGCGACAGTAGGGCGCACCTCCATGTTAAACTGAATTTTGGTTTATGTGAGAAGTGAGAGTCGGGCCTGTAAGGGTGGCCCGTGGGAGTATTGCCCGTCCTGCTTCACCTGCCACCCAGCGCCTCAGTGGCATCACGTGTCAGAATACGAGGCACAAAAAATGGGCATTCTCCTCTGATTGGACGCAAATTTTCCCCATGTGACCTGTGTCCACCAATAAGAGCAGAGTGTACAGGCAATGTGCACACGCCCTGTGTGGCCCGACCCTTCTGGTCCCTGATTTGGCGCCCTGCGTCCTCTGGTCCTCTGGTCCTCTGGTCCTCTGGTCCTCTGGTCAAGCCCAGGGCTGGTTTGGGAAACACAGCCTGCGGTCGAACCCGCACCAGACGAACCGGCCGACAGGATGGAGGAAATGACATTACCCCCCCCCCCCCATTGCATATGCAGTTATGTCATCTCAGTCAACGGATCTTTGGGACTCGTGCCATCACAGGTTTTGGACACAGTACCCTTCCGCGACCGTCTGTCTCTGAGACTGCCAGCGACCTACCTGCCTGTCTCTCTCTCTCTCTCTCTCTCTCTCTCTCTCTCCCTCTTTCCCCCCTGCCTGCCTGCCTTCCACACACACAGACAGGCCTCTAATGGCCGATGGCCACCAGCCACCGTCCAGATATGTGTGGAGAATATAAATTAATACACAAGTCACCATCTCCTTTTTAAAAATTGAACTAACTGACATGTGTCCTAGTGCACCGTAACTGACTGTGACTGTGGCTGTGGCTGATGGTGTTTTAAACTGCAGCACAGAATACAAATGAGAAGCATGCAGAGTGCAGCCCTGTGTGACCCCCAGTGTGCTGTGAAGCTTCCAAAATAAACAACATGTGGCTGTAATATCCACAGCAGCTATAACTGCTATTTAGCACGATGGCAACTGCCACTTCTACTACTCCTACTACTATGAATACTAGTGGTCGATGTTCTTTTTAAAAAATCTTGTCGAATGAAGTCAAGGTTTAGTCTAGAGGACACCTGGACAGGCTCAGTATATCTGGGATCACAGTGAGTTATCTCACAGTTAATGCATTACGTTAAAGGTGAATAGTTGTTTCTCCATGGCAACGATAAGGCATGGAGACGAAAAGGCTTTCTCTCCCCCCCCACCCCCCCACCCCCCCGTTCAATGTAGCCCACAGCTGGTGTGTGATTAATGCTAACCTTGATTCATTCTGCTGCTTGGATTCAACTGGTCTCCCCCACGCCTCCGCTTTCTCCGCTCCTCGTAGAAATGAGCTAATTGCAGCTCTCAGAAAGCTCTCCCGGGTCTCCACGTTTTCAGTTTCAAGATAAAATTAGTTTTTGTAGACTAAATTTAAAAAAAAGAAAAGAAAAGGAAAAATAAAAGCTTGTGCTCGTTTCCTGAGTTGGGACCGCTCGGTAATGTAAACAAGGCGGTGAAACCGTCTGAGACTGTGACCCTGCTATCACACACACGCACACGCACACACGCACACACGCACACACACACACACAGACACACACACACACACGCACACACGCACACACGCACACACACACACAGACACACACACACACACACATACACACACACACACACACATTCCTTGGGGGGAATGGCAAACATGGAAGATATTTTTTATTGCGAGTTCAAGGCTGTTAGCCTCTGGCCTGTTTGGCAGACCGGTTTAGCTCTCGCGAAATGGCTGGCCAGACCGTAACCAGGGTCAGACTGACCGTAACCGGGGTCAGACCGACCGTAACCGGGGTCAGACCGACCGTAACCGGGGTCATGCCGACCGTAACCAGGGTCAGACCGACCTTAACCAGGGTCAGACTGACCGTAACCGGGGTCAGACCGACCGTAACCAGGGTCAGACTGACCGTAACCGGGGTCCTGCCGACCGTAACCGGGGTCATGCCGACCGTAACCGGGGTCATGCCGACTAACCGAAATTTGACTGAAATTTAACAGGTTGCCACG
>NC_049214.1:2573533-2600856 GCF_013347855.1 Anguilla anguilla | reverse complement strand
ATTTAACAGGTTGCCACGTAGAGGGTGGAGGGCGCATAGGGTGGAGGACAGAACCAGGTTTGGGATAGTGAGGGGCTTTGGGCATCTGGGTTTGCTTCTCCTCAGTCTTCACCCCCTCCAAATCCCAGCTGACCACATACCAGCCGGGACAAGGGGATCGTGACCCCTGGCCAGCGAAGGTCACGAGTTTAACAGGAAACGTGTCTCCTGGTTAACCTGGGAGTGGCTTTCTGCGGGGAGACTGCAGTTTGGGGGTGTCCTGCTACAGCGGAGGTAGCCTTCCACTCAGCTGTAGAAATTAGGCTCAAATCGCTCAGGCCCTCTGGACGCAGGCTTCACCTGCTTTACGCTGACGTTTCGCCTTCTCTCTGTTTCAGGAAGGACTTCTGTGTGCACAAAGATGAGCCGTGTGACACCGTAGGTAAGTTAAACATCCCTCCTCACGTGTGTGTGTGTGTGTGTGTGATGTGACTTCAGTCCAGAGCAGAATGCCAGTGTCCTCCCCTGTGACTTCTCGGGTTTTGAAGTTCGCTTGAGTAGTTACTGTAAAGAGAAGGCAGGCACAGGTTTGGATGCCAGGGTGTTGCTGTGGCATGAGGCATTGTCCACACCATCATAAGTAGTTTTTATTCGGGAATAGTGACCCTGTGGAAGAGCCCCATCTGGACCGTGCAAGTGCCCGTTGAGGTTGGGGAGCTCCAGTAACCGATGTGCTGTTGCCAGTTGTGGGAGGGTTCAGTTGGTCAGCAGCTCTCAACATTGCATCGCTCTCTAGCGCCCCCTCGCTGGTCCATCGGGTGCCTGCAGGCTGCATGTCAAAACCACATATGAAAGGTCTTCCTCCGACTCCACTCTGCGTGGGCTTAGCTCCTGTCTGTGGTGTAAAAAGAAGCAGCCGGTTGAAAGAAAAGGCCCAGGCCGGGATTCGAGCCTGAGGACCTTCCTTCCTGTAACAGTGCTACCCTCTGCACCACCATACCACCCCTGGGCACCAATATTTAAAAAAAAAAAAAGATTAGTGATGCATAACATTGTATTACAATGCAGGACATGGAAAAGCTCAATTTGACCCGATTGATTGATCGCTGAAAGGCTGGCAGATCCTGAACATTCTGCGAAAAGCGAAAAAAAAAAAAAACCCAGAAGACATGAAGTCATCACAGGGGGTTTGGCAGTGGCAGGAGTCAGTGCTGCATCATTTTGTAGATATTTGGCGGTAAGTTTGTCCAGATGTGGCCCCTTGTCCCGATCCCTGTGACCAATCGCGGGACGTGAGCCGCACGCGATCTGTGCCAGAGTCGGATCAGGAATCGGCGCTCGCTGGAATCCTCTGCTCCGTCAGAGCGGTAGAGCGAGCGGACGCTCCGTTTTAGGCGTGAGGTGCGGAGTTTGGGGGTTTCGGGGGTTCCCCCCCCGGCGACCAGAGGTGGTCTGCTGTCTGTTCCCCTCTCGCACGGCATGCTGGGAGTCTGGCACGGATGCTCCGCCCCTCTGTGGAGGACGTCACAGGGCCCGCTGTAGCCGGGTCAGCAGCCTGTCAGGCTGATCGCACGTCTTCCCCTCCAGTACTCCCAACAGGGAGACTACCATCCCTGTCAAATGGCTCAGAAAAGCACCCAACCTGCCCTATCAACCTGCACAGCCACCGCCCTATAAACATCCAGAGCAGAGCAATCGGAAAAGGCGGGCTGTCACCTTGGTGGGGCGTGGGAGGGGGGGAGGGACTGTCGACCTGTCCGTGCGCTTGTTGAGTTTCCTTCCCTGATCCCGCTGCGTTGTGGGGTCGTGAAATCGGGAGCAAAGTAGTCTCGAACCCCCACCACACAGTAGGCCTCACGGCCGTGGTGGGCCACCCGCACATCCTGGCGAGACTGTAATGGCGGCCATGTTCTGCTCTGCAGCGTTGTGTTATGCCACTGGGCGTGCTCCTGCTCGACACGGGGAGCAGTCCGAAGGCTGGTCTCACCTCGCTGGAGCAGAACATGCGTTACAGTCCTGCAGCTGGCTGCAGAGAGGAAGTGCATTTCCTTCTCTGTTCGAAGTGCATGTGTGTGTGTGCGCCTTTTCAGTTTTCACAACAACCAGGAAGTCGTTTTTTTGTTGTTTTTATGTCTGTCTTAGAGTGTTTTCAGTTAAGTAAAGAAACGTAGGGTAGGAAATGTTTAAAACTCTCATTCAGGGAGGGTTATAAGTGTTTAAGAACGTTGAGCATGTGAAACTGAAACCTCACACATTATGCTGAAGCAGCCTGCCAGTATGCTTTATCTGCATGAGCCTGAGCCATTATCCAACTCTGCTCTGGGGGAGCTCGGCTGTAAAGGAGTAGCAGTCTCTGAACTTAACATATTTTTTAGGGAGAATGCATCCTTTTCTCTGTTCTCTTGAACTGACGGAAGGAATTACAATACTGAGCTTGACTCTCAAACACAAGCGGGACCTCCAGGTTGGGAGAGAATTATGGCAAATTTGGGGGGGGGACAAAAGGTTAGGAAAAAAAATATTTGCGACATTAGTTTTTGATTGATCAGTGCAAAAGTAACAAATTGTTCTATTTGCGTATCCCCTTCATTTTCTACAACTACATTGATTGTCTGTGGCAAGCAGTAGACATCTAATCAGAGAATATTAATCAGAAATTCATTTCTGTTTCTGGCTTGATTTCACAAATTGAATTTAGGACTGATTCCTAATTCAGGTTATTTAACATTTTGTTTCATATGAGCAAAAACCTTCGAACAGTTTTTATTTTTCATTTCGTGTTTTTTTTTTTTTTTTTCAGGGCTGAAAGTTCTGAGAAAATAAAAAACACTTTATGTATAAAACCGATTTGGGCGAACGCGCGCTTACGAACGAACACGTCCTGCCGGAGTTCTTAAAAATTCGAAAGTATGTCTTAAGCCCTCAATAAATTGTCCCGGGTCCTGTAATAAATTTGTCCCGTCCCAATAGCGCATTTCTTGCAGGGGGGGGGGGGAGGGCGGAGGAGGGAGGGGGGGTGTGCCAGCACTCACGGTGTACAGTGTCATTTTCTGGGCAGTGTGGATTACTGCGGCCTAGCGTTCCAGAGTTATGCATCTGTCATATTTCGTCATATTCCGTCACATCCCATCAAATCTGAGCTCTTGGTGACAGGACGGAATGGGGGGGGGGGGGGGGGGGGGGGGGCGGGGGGGGCGGGGGGGGCGGGGGGGGGGGTTGGATTTCGGGCACGGGACCAGCTTGTGCGCTTCTGGGCTCGGCTCGCCTCGGCCCGACCGTGTGCACAGGTGTGCCGCACATGTCAGGCCTCTCTGTCTCGCCTGCGTCTGCCATTACAAACCCCGTCCGGAGATTCATGACCCACAATAAAAATATCGAGTGGTAGAAGACATTCGGGTACGCCCCGAAAGGATCGAAAAGTCCGTACTTTTGCCTTGATTGGCAGCCGTTGGGTCCATTTAATGTACACTTAATAAAAAGGCAGTGAGGGAAAGGTGGTTGTGTGTTTTACAATATTTTACAATCTGTAGAGGAGATTATGAAAGAGTTAAAGAAACAAAGCAAGATGAGAGTTGTGCCTCTTCTCTCACAACTTACACAACGTTTTACATAACTTTTACACTGCATCCTTTTATACAGCTGGATATATACTGCAGGTTAAGTACCTCGCTCAAGGGTACAACGGCAGTGTCCTATCCGGGAATCGAACCTGCAACCTTTAGGTTTAGAACCCAGTTCCTTTACCCATAATGCTATGCTGCCGCTCTTTATCAGACGGAGCATGGGCGAGTCGTCTCAGGTTTGTGACTGAGGGGGTGGTCTTTAGGGCTTCTTTTTAAGCGGGTGGGGGCGGCTGTGTGACTCTTCGTAAGGTCATTTTGAAAGAGCAGAGGAGGGGTTACTATAGCAATGACACGTCTGGCCAAAGCCAAAGTTTTATTCATCCCCCCCCCCCCCTCTCCGTATTAAAGGTGGGATTGTTCCGCGGTGGAGTGGCATTAGTTCTGGAAGCGTTTCAGCGGGATGATTAAGCCATCAAAGGTCACGGCGTACGGTTCCCCCCCCCCCCCCCGCATGGGAAAGGACGAAATCCCCTCTGCTCGTTACCCCCCCCCCCCCCCCCGCGTCCCCCTTAACCCGATCCCACAGGAGCCCCACAGTCGCAGCTGTCACCCCTGTGCTAAGCTCTTCGGCACTCACAGGGCGATGGGGTGAAGCTGGTGTTACTGCAGGGTGGGGGGCTGGGGGTGGGGGGGGGGGGGTTACCTGCATTGGGAAATGTTTAAACCCTTGGAAAAGCTGGTTTTTTCAAAATTCTAAGTCGGTGTTCTGGAACTTCCAGTTGCTTTTCTGTTACCAGCAGTGATTGTGACATCAGCATTAGAATGTTCAGTTCAGAACATTCTGTTCGCGTATTTGTGATCTCACACTGCAAGCCTTTAAAAAGGAGCAGGGCCATCGCTGTAGTATCTTCCCTCTATTCAAGGCCATCTTTGTTGGGAGGTGGAGAAGTCACGAGAGAGATGGACATCTGATGTATATTTGTTTCAGTGCCACTTTTGGTTAAAATGTACACTTGTTCTACACTGCTATGTTACATTTTGGCACTATTACAGTATGTTTCATTATAGCAAAGCGTGTACATTTGATTTCGCTTATAGTGCAGTTCATTTTTTGCCGTGTCTAAGCTGTGGAAGTATTTGAAATAAAGTGTTTGACCCAGATGGTGGGTGGAGTACCCATGGGGGGTTTAAATGGAATAGTTTTGCTGTGCCTTTGATTGATATAGTGATTTAGGGATAGGAATGATCTTGCACTCAGCAGGCATGTCAGGTAGCTCCTACCCTGAACAGGCAAGAACAAGATGACCTGATAATACACTGGAAACCTTAAATTACATCACACACCGATAATGTGCTGACATCTTATCTCTTGGTCCTTGAGCAAGCAGAAATTTCTCTCTGATAGGTCTATATTTTTGTGCTTAACTGCAGTGATGTGCCGTGTTATTCTTGCAGTGATGTGATTGGATTTTTGGTGTTGATTTTCAGTCATGTGGTTGGTGTATTTTTGGTTTTAAATTGCAGTGGTGTGATTTGTGTATGTTTGGTGTTCCCCTTGCAGTGATGTGCTGTGTGTATTTTTGGTGTTAAATTGCAGTGGTGTGATTTGTGTGTATTTTTGGTGTTAAATTGCAGTGGTGTGATTTGTGTATGTTTGGTGTTAAATTGCAGTGGTGTGATTTGTGTATGTTTGGTGTTAAATTGCAGTGGTGTGATTTGTGTGTATTTTTGGTGTTAAATTGCAGTGGTGTTCTGTGTGTATTTTTTGCTGTTCAGTTGCAGTGATGTGATTGGGTGTATATTGGGTGTTTAATTGAAGGGATGTGATTGGTGTGTCTCTCTCGCAGGGATCGCCTATCTGAGCGGCATGTGCAGTGAGAAGAGGAAGTGCATCTTAGCCGAGGACAACGGGCTCAACCTGGCCTTCACCATCGCCCACGAGATGGGCCACAAGTGAGTGCTTCCCGCCTCTCATCCGGGGGAGGGGTTACATCCAAAAATGGGGCTGTACCAAGGCTCCCGGTAGAGTATCCTGGGGGTGGAGTGGGGGGGTTGGTTGGCTCATTCTGTTAAGACACTGTTCTTCTACACTGTTCTAGGGCCCTATGATCGGGTATCAAATCCTGACCATGTCAATGCTGGCTGTGGCAGGATGGCCCCCCAGGGCAGCTTGTGTTTGTCTGTAGCCTTGCTTGGGGGGGGGGGGGGGGGGGGCGTCTCAGGTACCCTCAGTCCGCACTCACAGAGTGCTTCCCTGACTTAACATCTGGAGGGGGCGGCGGGGGGGCAAGGATTGATTGGGGTGGGTGATGGGGCCTCCTGACAAATAGGGCCCTAGGTGATCACCTGTCACCTATGCGTAGAACCGGCTCTGTGCTTCACTCCCAGACAACTAGACAACAGGTCCTGTAAGTGGGGGGGAGGGGGTGAGTACCGGAATGGGGAGGACATGGCCCCCCTAGTGCCCCCCTCCCCAGGTCCACAATTCCGATGTGAACCCCCCCCCCCCCGCCCGCGATATCATCCCATCCCCCCGGCCCCCTCCCCCCGGATGACGATATCAGTGTTGGGAACGTTAAATCTACTGTGCTTTGGGATTCGCCCACCATAACTGTCTGTGAGTGATGTCATCACCCCGCCGAGCCGTGGTTGGGTGGCGGCGGCGAGGAGAGAAGGATGCTGGGAACGAGGGATGGAAAAAAAAAAAAGAGTCAGTTGGGCTGGCAAGACGGCGGCGTCCGTGGGCTGCCGAGGTCTTGCGGGAACCCCCCCCCCCCCCCCCGGTAACCCCTGGCAACCACCGGAAACCCCCGGAAACCGGAGAACCACCAGCTCCGCTCAAACGAACCATCTGGTTTCCTAAAAACCCGGAGGGACGGTCATCCCTCCATTCCAACCACCCCCCCCCCACACCGCCCCCCAGCAAACTCCAAACACTGTTTCCCTTTCTCCTTTAGTTTGCTGCTTTTATGAATTAGCAGCAGTTAGTAGTAATTTTAGCGATTAGTCCTGTGCTGCACATGTAAAACAAAAAAAAAAAAAAAAACAATCTTGCACTGTGATTGTTAACAGAAAGATATTTGTCGTTATGCGTGCTGAGTGGTTGAATGCTTTTTCTGAACGGGTGAATGCTTTTCCGCTCTGAGAGATGCTCGGAGGCTTGGTCGCGCCGCCAGCGCGATGTCTTTTAAAAAGTGATATCAGCCTCTCTTCGTGCTCCGCGTTTATCTTCTCTGTCCCGTTCGATGCGGGTGATTTATTGTGAAGCCGAGGCGGCCAGCAGCCGGGCCGGGGTCCCCGGGTTTGCGTCCTTCGCCGAATAAAGGGGGTTTTTGTGGGGCCGTGTTTTTGTTTTTTTTCCTCTCCTCCTCCTCCGAACCGTTTCTTTTCCCCGTATCTGTCCCAAGATATGACAGCGGGCGGCTGATGAGGGCTGGGGCGCTCGTCCCCGCGGCCCGATGAGCTCACAGCATCGCGTCATCCTCTGGCAGCCGCGGCCTTCCCGGGGCCTCGCCAAACGGATGGACCCAAAATTTACCTCACTTTCTGAGCCCGGCAACAGTGAAGCAACCGCAGAGTTATTTTTCACTCGTCCTTTTTTTCTTCTTCCTGCTCACAAAGATAAGGGTTGTGTTGGTGGCCCATTATCTCTCTTTTTTTTTTTTTTTTTTACTTTTTTTGTTTTTGGTGACAAGATGCATTATGGGGAAATAAACCATCTGCATGGCGTTAATCCTTTGCAGAGAGTAGGTTTTTTGGAATGTTTTTTTTTTTTCTTCTTTCTTTTCAAAGTTCCAAGTCGGCGTTCTAGAACTCCGCTGCTCTCAGTCACCGGCAGTGATTGTGACATCATCAGCATTAGAACGTTCAGTTCAAGAACATTCTGATCTCAAGTTTGTGATCTGGCGTCTTAAAGGGTTAAAGGATTAGTGGTGGGGGGGGAGGGGGGGGGGGAGGGGGGGTGTCCCAGGTGATGAGGTGTGCTGTCAGCCCCTTGGAGGGGGGAAGACGTCTCGGAGATTATGTTTCTGTAAGCTGTGGGACGTGAGCTGGACTGGCTGGTGTTGGCTTACCCCCGCAGTTCAAAGCAAGCCCGCGGCCGCATGATGTTCCACACGCAAGCGGATTAGGCGGACTGAGTGCGAGCGAACAAACGGCTTTCCTTTTGGAGGTACACTCCGTTTTTTTAGCAGCGACTTCAGCTCATCCAAAAGGGAAAGGGGGGGGGGGGGGGGCTGTAATCCTGAAACATGAACCTCCTCGACTGAAAAGCACGTCGTCTTTAATTCTCTGTTTTTAAGTGGGTATACACTGTTTGTCGATCTTGTGTTTTAATTAGTTTTTATTACTTTTGTCATTTTTAAAGTGAGAGCTCATGACAAATAATTTCAATGTACCATACGCAAAGGGCCAGTGATTATGCTTCAAAATTCAGAGTTATGCCAGTGCCCCTACAGTCTGGATAACCAGTGACCCCGAGTTTGATGTCCCTGCTTAAAATGGGGGGTGGCTGTCTGCTCGGACGCATTCCGAATATGATCAGCTGTCACCTCGCTCGTCAGACGCGTAATCCACACCGCTACATTGACTGTGAGGTCATAGGTCAGTTTGGCCCAAACTCCCAGGCTGTGCTTTCCTAATGAACCAACAAGCTTTTGCTACTGCTACTCATACAGAGGTGTGGGGGTGGGGTTTCAGTTGGTGGGGGAAGGGGTGGGGGGGGGGGGGTTGGAAGAATGGGACGATGAACGTTTTACTGTTCAGGGTGAACGGTCGTTGTGTGGTGGCCGCAGTTCCCCTGAAAGAGGGATGATTGGAAGAGAAATGGGAAGGTAGAGGAGAAGAGAGAGGAAGAGTGGAGGTGTGCTGCTCGTACTGGTAGGCTGCTCAAACGGGGGGGCGGGGGTGCAGGAGTTCTCTCTCTCCATTTCAGGCCCCTTGTATAAAAATATGATTTGAGTGTAGAGGTTTGTTGGGGTCCCTCACACACACCCTCTAGTGTGTCCTGGCTGTGATTACTCATAGTGTGTACGAGTGCTGGTTTTATGGGGTTCACGCATTTAAAAACCGCGGCTCTGTTTCCCCGCTGCTGCTAACCTCCTGAAGGTATTATAACGTGTGCAGGCAGGTATTTTTACTGCGATGTGTGCTGGTGGTTTCCATGACGACGTTCACGTCCGTGACGACAGTCGCCCCGCGTACAGCAGGTTTATAGGGCTCCGACGCTTCCGCTTTGCTAACGAATGAAAATGATAGATCGCTGCGTCTCGTATTTTGCATTAAGCCTCGTTAGCGTAGTGGAGCTTTCTAACATGTGTTACTGTGTAATGGTTTTCTGTGATGAATGGCAAGTTTGTGCGACCGTTTATAGCAACAGTTACAACCTGTGTTACCAGAACACATACAAGTATAAACATTTGAGAAAAAGCAGAGAAATTTAAGGACCTCTCCATATGTAATATATATGATCAATAGCAGAATTGATGGTAGAATTTGATAGAATGTGACAAAACCATCCATCCCATGGTACTTCTGACTCATATAATACAACCAGTCTTTTTAGCTCTGCCCACTTGGCCTACTTGTAAACATGCCAGCATTGCATACGAGCTGAGCCAAGATGGCGCAGTTTCCTCTCAGTCAGTTCAGTTGTGAGGCTGGCAGAAACCACAGTATTAGCTCCTCCAAAGATGCAACCAGGCTACCCCACTGTCCTCTGTGAGTGACATGGCCACCCACTGCTCTGATTGGCGCTAGTGCCCGCCTGTAGCACTGCGTAACCTGTGCCATGCAAAACAGTCACTGGATTGCAGGTGAAAACTCCAGCTTCTGTTGCAGTGGGGCACTTCGGAAACAAAGGGCCATTTCTAATTGGTTCAGGGAAAAAAAGATTTAAAAGGTTTTTTTTTCTAAAAAGATAAATGCTGAATACAAGATGGTCTGGAAGCTGAGGTAAGGGAGTCACCATGTTCCTGCTCTTCAGTTAAGAAGGTCCTGTTGTGGCCCACGGTAACATTGTGTACAAATAGCCATGACGGAACATATGACTGAGCGCAATTCTGTTTCCTAAATGGCCGATTTGTTCTGCTGCATGTCTATGGCAGCTACTTGACATCTCCTTGGTCCTCCCTCAGCTCACATTAACTGGTAACCCTGTTTTCCTGCTAATTTTCCTTTCCATTAAAGAATCATCAGTTACCTGAGCATGAAATGGTTTCAGTTAATCATTTCATTTTCAAATATGATTTTTAAAAGACCTAAGAGAAAATAATTACTTTCAAACGCAAACCTTCTTTCGTCAAGCGCCTGATTGCTAAAAAAACATACAATCGAATGAAGTATGTAATGTGATGTCATATGATTTATGTTACCGTGATGAATTTGAAAACTAATGTTTCATTTATTTATTTTCATATATATATATATATATATGATTTAAATAAAGCTTTGCGTGGAGAGCTTCTGGCACATACCGGCTGTTTCCTGTTTCAGACCGAAGGAAATATACGGCATGCCAGGACGTTCAGGAGCCATGACTTTGAGCACAGATTGCTGTTGAACAAAAGTGGAATAGAATATCGCGTTTTATTCTCGTTTGTGTTATTCTAACTGACAGTTTCAGGGAGCTCTGCTGGTTACCCTTTTCTCTCATATGTAGATCGGTGTTTGCGTAGGATTGTGGGAAAGGAAACGGAACGTCTCTCACGTGCTCGTGATGGATTCTGAGGTGTGTCTGAGCATGTTTTGGGGGGGCTAATGTCCCTGCAGGTGTGATGTGTTAATGCAGGACAGCCGGTGAGCCCCGAACGGTCTGGAATGTGACCTGTAGCGGGACAGTTTAGCCGTTATGTTTTTTTTTTTTCCCAACAAAAGAAAAGGACCCTGGAGCAGTTGGGTGATACCAGTCCCAGCTACGTCAAGTAATTATACTAAAACGCAAGAAACCACTGACTAGGGTTTGTGAAAAAGGCGGGAAAGTTCTGTTGTCGCCTAGTCGTTTTTGTGTTCATCCCCTGTGATCCGTGCTGCTCGGTGAGTCTCTCTCTCTCTCTTTTCCTCCCTCCCTCACTCATCTTATCTATTTCCCTCTCTCTTTCTCTCTCTCCCTCACTCATTTTCTATTTTCCCTCTCTCTCTCTCCCTCCCTCCCTCACTCATCTTATCTCTTTCCCTCTCTCTTTCTCTCTCTCCCTCACTCATTTTCTATTTTCTCTCTCTCTCTCTCTCCCTCCCCCCCCCTCACCTTCTCTCTCTCCCTCGCCCACTCCTTTCTCTCTCTCTCTCTCTCTCTCTCTCTGCTTTGTGGGAATTCTGAAGATTGACTTTTGAGAGCCGTAAGATGTGTCTTAAGGGGACGGTGGGATGGCGGTGTTTTTGAGGGCAGACGATGGCGCTCTTCGTTTTCGTCGCCAATGCTATTACGTTTACTGACGTTTGGCGACTTCCCCCAAGGGCGATTATTTAAGGTTTTGTGTGCTTGTAGATCAACGTTCTCCTTGTTTCTGTTATGACGCTTCTAATCTCCTTTTAACTGTTTCCAGGGTGCTCTCATTCTTTTTTTTTTCTTTTTTTTGCAACCTGCAAACTCTTTCTCCTGAAACCCATGCTAGCGTGAGAGTGGCTAGCATGTGGCTGTTGCAGGATTGCACAAGAAGGGCCAATCCATTTCAGGATTTTGTGCCAACATTTCCCAACATTTATTGAATTAGCCCCAGCATATCTTGATCTGACATGTGTATAAGCAACAGCTAGAGTCACAGTCTGCCAGTTTATCCGAGATTTCACTGTGCTCAAGCACAGGAGTGAAGCAGCATAGTTTATAGAGCTGTAAGAAATGGTAATCGGTTGGAACAAAAACCAGCACGCAGATCGGCCCTCCAGGACCGGAGTTGTGCATCCCTGCTCTATTGTATATCTGGTTTTTGCCTGGGTGCTACATCAGCTACCTCACAGAGAGGTCATTGCTGACACTACTGTTGTCACCATTTACATCTCTGGGTTACTTGGCAAAAACGCTTACCATTTTTCATAGGAATGTATAAGAGTCAGCACCCCTATTACAGTAAACTCTGGGGCAGCCTGTGCACGTTTAAGGACGCACATTGATTGAATCCAGGCCTTTAAGTGGCTAATTAGGCCACTTTGTTTAAATGTGCCATCAAATGAGTAATGATCCTACTCTTAAGGTGGCTAAGGTGGTTTATAACTGAATCCAGGGGTTAGATATTTCATTAGGTAACACCTGAAGATTCTATGAAGCATAAATACTTTATAAAGCAAGATTCAGGAGCATGTGACTTCTCTGGCCATCGTTGAATAACTGGGACTCATTTCTTTTCGGGCTCAGAGGGGAATTCGGCTGTAAGATCCACATTATTAAGGATCGTTTATCTCCCCGCTCATGTGAACTCGTTTAGATGACATGTGGTTAACGTCTTTTTTAAATTTTTTTTACTGAAGTGGTTAGATCATGGCCGTGACTTACAATGGGATCCTAAGAAAAGAAAAAAAAGAAAAAACGATGAAATGACATCACACTGAGAGATAATTGGAAAGTGTTGAAGTGAGGGGATCATTTGAGTCCAGAACTTAAATTTAAATGTTTTTTATTTCCCCCTGCAGAGCTCCCACGCGGGGGTCCGTCTCTGTGGCTGCCTTGGCGCGTAGTTTAATCTAGTCTTACTGTTCTGCTGCCAATTTGTGGTCAGGCAGTCCCTTGGGCGACCAGAGTCGGGGCCTGGAGAGACTCACTCGGGATGGTTTTCACTTGGCGGGGTGCCCTAGGTCCAACAGCCAATCAGGCGCCTGTTGGCTGGGTGCCCGGCTCCCCTTGGCCAATCAGGTGCCAGTTGGCCTGGAGCCCGGCTCCCCTTAGCCAATCGGGTGCCAGTTGGCGTGGTGCCCGGCTGCCCCCTGGCCAATTGGGTGCTTGCGTTGGATGCCGTGTTCTGAATGATGGGAGCCGGCAGTTGGTTGGTACAATGGTAGTGTTCTTCCTGGGAATCGAACGTGCAACCTTCAGGTTGCAAGCCCAGTTCCTTACCCATTAAACTACCCTGCCACCCCATGCTTGTGCTGCTGGGTAATATTAAACACACATCAAAACTGGGTGGGAAATAAAATGAGGGAGAAAGGGATGTTGAAAAAATATAGAACTCAATGTAATTTACATTACAGGCATTTAGCAGACGCTCTTATCCAGAGTGACTTACACAACTTTTACACAGCATTTTACATTGCATCCATTTATCCAGCTGGATATATACTGAAGCAATTCTGGTTAAGTACCTTGCTCAAGGGTACAACGGCAGTGTCCTTACCTGGGAATCGAACCTGCGACCTTTCGGTTACAAGCCCAGTTCCTTACCCACTGTGCTACACTCCGCCCGATTTATAACTTATATACAGTATGATGAAAGCCAGAGATTCAGAAACCAGAATGGCCGTTGTTCTGGGAAGTATAGTACCTTGAGTAGAAGTTTGGAGATAATTATTTCCACACAGAGTCTCAGGGAATTGCACAATTTAAAGAAATGTCCAATGAGCTTGACAATGTCTGACTGTTCTTCAGGAAATGGTGTGAGGTCTGGATAGGCCTGTGTGTCTGTGCCCATCCATCCATTATCTGTACCCGTTTACTCCTGGGCAAGGTCATGTGGGGTGCTGGAGCCTATCCCAGCATGCAGTGGGTGTGAGGCAGGAATACACCCTGGGACAGGTCGCCAATCTGTCGCAGGGCACACACACCATTCACGCATGCGTGCGCGCGCGTGTGCGGATTCACCAAATGTTTTTAGCAAAGATGTTGAAGGGTCTTATGCACTAATTTCAAATGAATCTTGACTAACTGTCACTATGCCACTGATATAAAATAAAATCCATGCCTTCACCTGCAGTACTAAGCACAAATTTTACTCAGGAATTTGGGCAAACCTGTTTGGCCTGAGTTGCCCCCGTAACTTTCAACACCGTAACCCTGTACCCGAACTGAGAGAGAGGAGCCAAGCTGTAAAAAAAGAAAAAAAAAATACAATAATGTCATAGATGTTGGTTTAATCAGGAGCATACTCATTTAATCTCAAACACATTTGCGCACTGGAGGGAATGTTTTGGCTGGGATTCTAAGGACGTATAGCCTGTATATCTCAGCACAACATTATTCTGTCGCTTCACACAGTGACAAGCGACACCACAAAGTGTTTTTTCGTGTGGGAGTTTGAGAGTGTGTGTGTGTGCGCCTGTGCATGTGTGTGCATGTGTGCATGTTTGCAGCTGCGTCCGTGTGGGAGTATGTGAGAATGTAGAATTGTATGCTTGTGGTCATGTGTGTGCATTACATTACATTACAGGCATTTAACAGACGCTCTTATCCAGAACAACTTACAGTACAGAACGTTTACACAGAATTTACATTGCATCCATTTATACAGCTGGATATACTGGATATATACTGAAGCAATGCTTAGGTTAGGTACCTTGCTCAAGGGTACAATGGCAGTGCCCTGCCTGGGATTCGAACCTGTGACCTTTAGGGTTCCTTACCCATTATGCTACACTGACGTGTACGTGCACATGGTCTTATGCCTCCAGTTAAACGACGGCATTGACATTTATGTCTTGCCCGTTTCCATGGAAACGCTTGGAACGCTGAGGAGTTTGTTCCACAGTGGAACTCTGTGTGTCTGAAGACCAGGAAAAAGAAAATGTCTGTGGCCCAGTGTCTGTAATGTTCCTGTCTGATTCCATTGAGGATTGAGGGTGTGGGGTTCATTCATAAGAACATGAGCCTGCGTAAGAATGAGAACAGGCCTTTCAGCTCAGATAGCCTCACCATGAACCTGCAGACCAGGCAGTGTCCCACACTGCATCGAGCCTGGAGTATGGATCTGCACATGCTCAGGGTCTCTGCCTCCGCAGAATGTCTTTGGTGAGCTCGTCCGCACTTTGGCATCTCTCTGTGAGAAGAAATGCTGCCTGATATTCCTGCAGAATTGACCTTGTGCTGCAGTCTACCTCTGCCCCCATGTTCTACTGATAGAACTCTGGGGAATATCTATTCTAGCGCACTTTTAACCCTTTCATGAAAACTTTGTGTATGCTTATTTTAAAGAAGATTATTAAAGAAGAAAGTTGTAATTATACGGTATTCAGTGTACTTAATTGCAGTTTCTCCTGTAGACGTTCAGCTGTAATGAACAAATGTGTTCAAAAACAATACTGTATGTATGAATACGTTATGCATACATGTGCTCACAGAAATATGCATTTCTCTGTGCGAGGCTGTCTATTAAATAGATCCTTCTATTTATTGGAAATGATTAAGAAGCATGTTTACTTGATAGTCCAGCATGAATGCACTATGGGACATAGGACGCAGTGTACCGGGCGCTCAATGGGCCCGTTCACTTCCCAGAAGCCCCCTGCTCCGTGGGGGTGTGGGATAATCCCTTCCCGGTCCGGTGGGTTTCGGAAGCCTCCCGGACGGAGGGTTCCGGAACCGTGCACAGGGTTCCGAGGACAGGAAGCCCCTGAGCCCAGCGGCCCAAACCGTGGTGCCGCTCCTGTTACCCTGTGGTCGGGGGGTGGGGTGCGGGCGGGCGGGCGGGGGGGGGGGGGGGGGGTTGGGAGAACAGCTTTAATTCAGCTCTTGGGGGTGGTTTATTTATTTATTTATTTATTTTTAACTGTGCCCACTGCAACTGGGATCAAAGGGAAACTGAGGGAATTTAGGCGCCATTTTATTTTTCCTAATCCCTAAAGCTTTTTTTTTTCTTTTTTCCTCGTCTTTCTCTTCTTCTTGGAACAAACACATGTTTTTATTTACGCGTCAGACGGTTGAAATTATGTGTGTATGTATTGATTTCATTTACCCCCCCCCCCCTCCCCCCCCCCCGGGCAGCATGGGAGTGAGCCATGACAACGACCACCCATCGTGCGCCGACGGCCTCCACATCATGTCCGGGGAGTGGGTCAAAGGGCAGAACCTGGGCGACGTGTCCTGGTCCCGCTGCAGCCGCGACGACGTGGAGAAGTTCCTCAGGTGAGACTCCAGGCATCTCTCTCTCTCTCTCTGCCTCTCCCTCTCTCTCTCTCTCTCTCTCTCTGCCTCTCCCTCTCTCTCCCCTCCCCGTTTCTCTCTCTGCCCCTCTCCCTCCCCTCCCCCTGTTTCTCTCTCTCTCCCCCTCTCCCTCTCTCTATAAGAGAACAATGAGAGCTTTAGTCAGTTGAAAAGATTATTTTAAGTCTTTGCTGACATCCTTCTGGCAGTAAGAGGGGTGCGATATATGATGAAGCGCGTAGATCAAACGTGGAATGTGTTTTTGTTTTGTGTATATTGGTTCCTTACATACACATGGTATGGAGTCTGATGGGGGGGTCCTGTTGATTTGCTGGAGAATCTACAGTTTCTGGGGGGGGGGGGGGGGAGTTGTAGCTGTCACATTGACTGCACACCTGGACTCTTTATCTCCCATATTTACTTTATTTTACACTATTAATACAGACAACTTTCCAGGTAACAAACAGACAAGAGGCTACTATCATAAATGCATTTCAATCAGTAAGTTCCCCTTAAACACTGTATTGAACAAGGCATAGTGGGTGCAAGGGTCTGTGAAGCATTAGCTGTACTGCCTAGTGAGCTCAGCCAATCACAATGCATCCACCAGGGAGCTCTGCCAATCATAATACATCCACCAGGGAGCATTGCCAATCGGAATGCATTCACCAGGGAGCTCAGCCAATCAGAATGCATTCACCAGGGAGCTCAGCCAATCAGAATACATCCACCAGGGAGCTCAGCCAATCCGAATGTATCCACCAGGGCACTCAGCCAATCAGAATGCATCCGCCAGGGAGCATTGCCAATCAGCATTCATTCATCAGGAACTTGTTCTTGTCTGGTCTTATCTGACCAGGGGCAATGCTAAACCTTTATTTATTCGTTTTAAAAAGTTTTTATTCCCAATTATATTTGTCTTGTGGCTCGGAAATGAACACAATCATTACTTCATCTTTCCCATACGTGGCTTTTTATCGATCACTGAACTGTCTGAACCGCTTTTCTGAAGAAAAAAAGTAAAACAAGTCGGTTAAGTACAAATGTTGATTGAGTCCCATCTATTAGAAAGGCATTTGGTAGATGTCGGCCCGTCCCACCACCGTAACATCCTGAGTCGGTTTGATTGACAGGGCACACAGCGACGCGCGCGTACTCTGGAATTAGCGGTCAGCCGCAGACTCTTTCTCCTCCTGCTGTGGTCCAGCAGCAGCTGTGGCTTCACTGCGCCAGTACGCCCTGCATCGTCCACGGTTTGGAGCAGGCAGAGTTTCCATCGGCTTTAAATCGCTTGCTGAACCAAACCCGCTCTCCCTGAGGTAAACTAATTGTGGGTCGCCCCCTTAGGTGACTAATTGTGGGTCGCCCCCGTAGAAATCTACACCACGGTGGACGCTGGGGCGGGGGGGGGGCTGGGGGGTCAGGGTTCGAACCATGGGGGATTGTGAGGTCACCAGGGAGTCCCACAAACTCCCTGTGTAAATGGAGCCTTGTGAGCAGGTGGAGTTAGAGAAAGGGGCGGGGCCAACCAAAAGCTGGCTGACCAATCGGGAGAGAAAGTTTTAAGCAGCATTAGGTCAAAGGTGCAGTGTAGTGGTTACAGAACTGGGCTTGTAACCTAAAGGTCCCAGGTTCGATTCCCAAGCAGGACACCACTGTTGTAAGTGCCTTGAGCAAGGCACTTCCCCTGAATTGCTTCAGTAAATATCCAGCTGCTTAAGTACATGCTATGTAAACAGCTGTGTAAGTTGCTCTGAATAAGAATGTCTGCTAAATGCCACTACTGTAATGTAAACATTTAAACATTTGTCTCAGTAGCGAGTGGATATTTAGTCATCAGGGTGATGAACTGGATGGTGTTGATGCAGCAGGGGTTCCTATGGCAACAGACATTCCAGCTGGCTTTCATATGATGTCATGTTACATTTTTTAAATTATTACAGTATATATAAAAAAATACTGTGGTGCAGCATTATGTCACAATTTAAACTGGTTATAGGGAAGAAAGGTGAACAATGTGAAGATTTTTTTCACCCCGTGTGAAGTCTTCCTCTGTGTTTGACTTCCAGCTGAGGTGAGAAAATCCTGGTTCAAGAAGTAAAAAGTCCTCCCCAGGATTTTGTTCCGATCACCTGGATTTGCTAATTAGCACAACTCTTCAGCCAGGAGCTTCAGCTAGCCGGCAGAGTTTGACAGGTGGAAAACACACGGCAGGACTTTTACTGTCTGACCCCGGGACTTCCCGCATCTTGGAGTCTGAGTAATTTGCATTACGTTACATCACAGGCATTTAGCAGACGCTCTTATCCAGAGCGACTTACACAACTTTTTACACAGCATTTTACATTGCATCCATTTATGCAGCTGGATATATATGCTGAAGCAGTGCAGGTTAAGCACCTTGCTCAAGGGTACAACAGCTGTACCCTACCTGGGGATTGACCCAGTTCGTTTATACTCCATTATACTACGCTGCTGCCCCGGAATTTGGAATTTGGAATTTGGAATGTGCGTTCCAGCAAGCGGTCTGTGTGGAAGAGGCGCGTTCCAAAGGCACGCTTCTGCACCCCTTTTATTAAAAAGAAGCAAGGCGGGGCTGGAGAATGCGGGACGTAGGAAATGACTTGGCGCGCTTGCTTCCTGGCCCGCGGCGAACCCCCCCCCCCCCTCGTGCCCCCCCCCCCTCCCCGCCGCGGTCAGTAAGTGACACCGCGTGTCTCCCCCGTCTGCGCAGATCCAAGTCCAGCAGCTGCCTCCTGCAGACGGACCCTCTCAGCCAGAACTCGGTCTTCCTGCTGTCCAAGCTGCCGGGCCTCTCCTACACGGCCGACGACCAGTGCCAGATCCTCTTCGGCCCCACGGCATCGCTCTGCCACAGCATGCAGGTGAGAGTCATACACACACACACACACACACCATACATACACCATACATACACACACACGGCTTCGATCTGCCACAGCATGCAGGTGAGAGACGCACACACACACACACACACACACACACACACACACACACATTCACTCTCACACACACACACACACACACACACACACACACACGGCATCGCTCTGCCACAGCATGCAGGTGAGTCACACACACACACACACACACACACACTCACACACACACACACATTCACTCTCACACACACACACACACACACACACACACACGGCATCGCTCTGCCACAGCATGCAGGTGAGTCACACACACACACACACACACATTCACACACACACACACACACACACACACACACACACACACACACACACACACACACCATACACACACCATACATGCACACACACACCATACACACACACACACACACACACACACACGGCTTCACTCTGCCACAGCATGCAGGTGAGAGTCACACACACACACACACCATACACACACCATACATGCACACACACACCATACACACACACACACACACACACACACACGGCTTCACTCTGCCACAGCATGCAGGTGAGAGTCACACACACACACACACACACACACGGCTTCACTCTGCCACAGCATGCAGGTGAGAGTCACACACACACACACACCATACACACACCATACACACACACACACACACACTCACACGCACACACACACACACACACCATACACACTCACACACACACACACACACTCGCACGCATGCACATGCACACACACACACACACACACACCATACACACTCACACACACACACACTCGCACGCATGCACATGCACACACACACACACACACGCACACACTCGCACGCATGCACACACTCACACACACACACACACCATACACACATACACACACACACACACACACACACGGCTTCACTCTGCCACAGCATGCAGGTGAGAGTCACACACACACACACACCATACACACACCATACACACACACACACACACACACACGGCTTCACTCTGCCACTGCATGCAGGTGAGAGTCACACACACACACACACCATACACACACACACACACTCACACACACACCATACACACACACACACTCACACGCACACACACACACACACACCATACACACTCACACACACACACACACACTCGCACGCATGCACATGCACACACACACACACACACACACCATACACACTCACACACACACACACTCGCACGCATGCACATGCACACACACACACACACACGCACACACTCGCACGCATGCACACACTCACACACACACACACCATACACACACACACACACACACACAAACACACACACACAAACACACACACACCATACACACACACACACAGACACACAAACACACACACACCATACACACACACACACACACACACACACATTCACACTCACAGACACACACACTCACACACACACACACTCACGCACACACACACACACACACACACACGCATGCACACACACACACACACACTCTCTCTCACACACACGGCATCACTCTGCCACAGAATGCAGGTGAGAGACGCGCGCACACACACACACACACACACACACACACACACATACGCACATAGACACTCACGCACGCACACACTCGCACACACTCACACACACGCGTGTGTTCTTCTGCTTTTACACGCGTCATATGTGCGTGTGTGAGAAGTTAATGGGGTGCATGTGCATGTAATCTGGGCAGATGTATTAACACATCCTTATTGCATACATTTAATATGTAATAAGGATGAATGTGTGTGTGTGTTTTAAAAACTTTTGTTGTCCCAGTGAAGGTTATGCGTCTGCTTTATTCCTTGCGTCTGTGCTTACTAAAAGCACCACTGAAGTTCGTCTATAATTTTCTGCCCGGGCTTGAAAAATCGCCAAAGTCGTAATTCATAAATGAATTATGATACACCGCACGCAGTGTGCTGTCTGCCGTCTGCGACGTCAGTCACGTAAGAGAACGCAGTCAGGCCGACGCCACACCTGTCTCTCGCCCCCGATAAGGTGCTAGTCTGAGGTGGAGCTGTCCCACGGCTTCTCTTTCCCCCAAAAACAAAACCATTAATTATATTATCTGATTACATGCGCACGGCAACCAGTCTTCGTTTTGCTTGTCATTCCCCCTCAACTTAAAAAAATATATAATAAAAAAATATATATAATTTACAGAAAAGAACCTCATGAAGAACTGAGTGGCGTAAAAACCTGCTTTAACCCTTTAAGGTGTGAGGTCACAAGTACATGATTAGAATGTTCTTAACTGAGCATTCTAATGCTGATGTCACAGTCACGGCTGGTGACTGAGAGCAGTGGAGTTCTAGAACACTGACTTGGAATTTTGCGTGCTCAAGCCGCTCGACTCTGCAGTGGCTCAGGGATGCGTGGCGACTGTTACCGTGCTGAACTGGTAGGCGGGGGGTGGGTGGGGGGGGGTGGGGGTTGGCCAAGATACGGTAAATTTGAGGCCTCAACACTCTGTCCCGTATTATCTCTACGCTAATAGAATTAATTTTCTTAGCAGCTGTGTTTATCTGAGTCAGCCGCCGCAGTGGGTGGGGTGGGGTGGGGTGTGGGGGGGTCTAGGGGGACACGCGCCACCTCTGTCTTTCAGGACGCAGCTGGCACAGTTGACATGCCCATAATCTGCCAGTCTGTCAGGGCCTGCCAGACACACGGACAGTGGCGAGCGCAAGGGCTGTCATCACTGCCCTAATCCCCGGCAGCTCCCCGCGCTGTTCAATAAATCAAAAAGACAAGAAAAAAGAAGAGATTAGATCGGTGAAACAGAGTGGAGTGGGGGGGGCTTTACTTCTCCCGTTGCGTGTTCTCCCCCCTCAGGTTGGGAAAGCTGTTCATGAGAGAACCATCACTCTTTCACGTTAACGGCCTCACAGATATCTTTAACAGCTTTTTTTGTAAAATTTTTATTTTTCTCCCTTCAGTTTAATGCCTCGTTTTCGCGCTTTTGAGTGACGCTTTTTGGTTTTATTTATCTCCTCCTGCCTCTTCGGTGACGGGCCTCTCCCTCGAGGCACCCCCCCCCCCCGATCTCCTTGTTTTAGCGGGTGGAGGACGTGGCGTTTTAAAGAGCCGCAGGTGAAGCCCTGCAGGAATATTAACGCTTTGTGTTTAGAGTATCATTCATTCATCATCCTCAGCGAGACAGCCCACCTCAATGCCACCTCAATGACAAATTGACAAACTAATTCAAGGATGACATGATGTGGGAGTAGAATGGGGAATACGAATGACAAAGCACACAAACATGCACGCACACAAACACACGCGTACACACACACACACGTTGGCCTGCAGATAAATTATTGCTGGCCTTAATAAATACAATTTTAAGACCCTGTTCATTGGTGTCATTCAAATTTATTTTTCATTAACATCAGTTCTTCTGCCAAGTTCCATTTCGTATCTTGCCGGTGCCTAATTCTGCGCTTTATTGCACAGTGACATCTTGTGGAGGCAAAACCGTAACCCCTCTCCAAATAGAACCCTCTATTACATGTAATAAAGAGTTTATAAGGGGGTTAATACACAGTTATAAGCACGGAAAGGGGGGAGCTGTTGGTTTTCACTGATGGAAGTTGCCTGAGGTGCCCCTCCTTCCCTCTCCCTGCAGACGTGTTCTCCCTTCAGCAGTAAAATACTTCAGCTGCGCTTTACTTTAAAAGACTCTCAGACTGCCGTTAGCTTGGGTACGCGCTTTCTGTTCTGAGAAACCGGCTCCTGCCAGACAACTGGACTGTGTCTCGGGCCAGCATTCGAATGTGGTTTGCGGTCTCTGTGAACAATCTTCTCTGGGGAAGTCCCAGCACTCTCACTCTCAGAGTGTAAGCTCTTAGGAGTGAAACTGGGCGATGGGTTTTCTGTGCAACTTCCTAACCCCACTTTGGCCACTATTGCTGTGCATGACACACATACATGTGCACGAAGTGTAAAACAGGACGATGGGTTTTCTGTGCAACTTCCTAACCCCACTTTGGCCATTATTGCTGTGCATGACACACATACATGTGCACTATTGCTGTACATAGACACGCACGCAGGCTTCATGTAATGTTTATTAATTCGTGCTGGTGCCCCGTGGTTAGTGGGCGTAAACGTTTGGTTCTGGAGACCCAAGGCTTTTTCTCTCCGGCAGTACGTGATGTGCTCCGGACTCTGGTGCCGGGTGGACGGGGAGAAGGACTGCCAGACCAAGCTGGACCCGCCGATGGACGGAACCGAGTGCGACACGGGCAAGGTGGGCCGACCGTCGCCGTGACGATCCGGGGTCACGTGACCGTGTACAGCGACAGACGCACCGCACTGTGATTGGTCGGTCTTCCCACCAATTCCGTTTCCCATTTCGGGAATTTAATTGGAAGTTCAGTTCATTCATTGGAAAGATCCTCATAGAACATGATTCTAGAGTTGAATTCCAATTAATTTCCTGAATCGGTTGATTGAATTGATCCCAGCCATTGGTTTTTATTACATTTCGTTAAATAAAAAATAAAAAAAACATTTTTAAAAAAGCTTCTAGGCATTTCTTTAAAAAACCGAGTCCCAATATTTCTGAACAGGTTTCTGCTGTTCCTTTGTTTTTTTAATCAGAGAAATGTTGCCCAGGTGCTGTGTTTATGCATAACTTATTAATATTTACTCATATTTACGAAGCCCTGATTAGTGTTTAGCTAAGTTTAAGATTTACATATGAGCACTTTCAATGTAGAGAACAATTAATTAAACAAACCTTTAATCTGAATTAGGACAGCTGTTCTGCTTTAAAAATGTTGGTCAGTATAAGCATTTGAAAAAACTCTCTTTTGATTTTGTTTTGCACAAAGGCACATCTGATGCCTGCCTTAAAGTAGAGCCGAATGCATGCAAGCCTTATTGATTAACTGGGAACTGGTTTAATCAAAACTACTGTGTTTTATGTTTTTTGTTTTGGGGGTGATTAGTGGTCTTGATTTTTTTTTTTTTTTTTTTTTGTCATCCAGTCAGTATTTTAAGTTCCCATAAAGTGAACACACACAGCCACATTAGCAAGAGCCAAAATAAATAAATAAATAAATCATCACATTCCACATTTTTAAAAAATACTGTCACTGGTGATGACAGCAGGTGTTGTTGTCCGAGAGGATCTCTAAACTCTGAGGCAGGACGAGGGGCTTCTGGGTCTCTCACCCCCGGGTTCCGAGCAGCTTTCTCGTTTCTCAGGCCGATTTGGAGTCGCGTCAGAGCGTCCTTCCACGTCCCCCGTGTTAAACTCTCTGACCGCTAATCTGAAGCAGCTCCGCTCGAGGAGGCCGGTATTAATAACTTTTTGTAAATACCGCAACAACGCTCAGGGGAGAGAACAAAAAGGACCTGAAATATGAACGCTGAGCTGGGGTTCTGTCAGTTCAGAGTCTCCTGGGGCCAACTTGCCAAAATTTACCAAAAAGAAAACAGGAAAAAAATAAATAGAATAAAATTAGCCGTGCTGTGTGTGTGCTGCAGTCTCGCATACTGGCGGAGTCGAAGGCCAGTCTGCTAGAGACTGCTCCCAATTACCCAATCAGAGGAATGAATTGCCTCATTCTGAGTTTTTCAGAAGGGGACTGAAACAATAAGGCCCGGATTACCAAGTGCCAACTAATGGAGTACGGAGCAAACAGAGAGGCGACATCGAGGAAAAGGGAAGTTAAATTTAACACGTGAGGAGACGGAGGCAGTGGTCAGGATCAGGAGTATAGGACCTTGACAGAGAGGAGAGAAATTTGGATTGACATCACAAACAAAATTAATTCAGTGTGCATAAACAGAATGGAAAAATGTTAGAGGAGGTGCAAAAGGAAAAACTCCTATAACCGAACGTGGGGAAAAGACACAGGCGGTGGTGCTACTGAGGACAAACTTAATACGAAAGCAAACGACTGACTAACACCAAACAACAGGTTTAATAATCCCTGCAAAGTGAGCAGGTTTTGAGGTGAAAGGAGTTGATACAGATTAACTTTGTTCTTGCTCAGCAATAACCCGTTTAGGCTGGGCCACAAAAATGAACTGCCTGAAATAGTTTGCCCTCCAGTCCTGTCTGTTTTTAAAGAAAAAACATCTCTTTGGAACAGGTTGTCTTGGGTTATAAGCACCGTACAGGTGTTAAATGTTGTGTGGATTACATCGCTGTGCATAAATAACGACTCATTGATTGACTGACTGAGTTTACTGGCTGACTGGTGATATTGACTGGCTGGTTTGTTGGATGGATTGATTGATTGATTGATTGATTTGAGCTGTTTCCCCCCCCCCCCCAGTGGTGCCGAGCCGGGGAGTGCGTGAGCCGGGCCCTGCCCCCCGAGCCCCCCGTGGGGGTGTGGAGCGCCTGGGGGCCGTGGGCCGCCTGCAGCCGAACCTGCGGCCGCGGGATCAGCACCCGCCAGCGCAAGTGCGAGAGCCCCAGGTACCGTATCCCGGCAACCGCTCCAACTGTCATTCTACTGGCTCACCTGTAGCACAGCTCCAACTGTCATTCTACTGGCACACCTGTAGATCAGCTCCAACTGTCAGATTCTACTGGCTCACCTGTAGAACAGCTCCAACTGTCAGATTCTACTGGCTCACCTGTAGCACAGCTCCAACTGTCATTCTACTGGCACACCTGTAGATCAGCTCCAACTGTCAGATTCTACTGGCTCACCTGTAGAACAGCTCCAACTGTCAGATTCTACTGGCCCACCTGTAGAGCAGCTCCACAGACCCACCTGTAGATCAGCTCCACAGACCCACCTGTAGATCAGCTCCACAGACCCACCTGTAGAACAGGTCCACTGACCCACCTGTAGAACAGGTCCACAGACCCACCTGTAGATCAGCTCCACAGACCCACCTGTAGAACAGGTCCACTGACCCACCTGTAGAACAGCTCCACAGACCCACCTGTAGATCAGCTCCACAGACCCACCTGTAGAACAGGTCCACTGACCCACCTGTAGAACAGCTCCACAGACCCACCTGTAGAACAGCTCCACAGACCCACCTGTAGAACAGCTCCACAGACCCACCTGTAGAACAGGTCCACAGACTCACCTGTAGAACAGCTCCACAGACCCACCTGTAGAACAGCTCCAACTGTCAGAGATTCTACAGACCCACCACACACACTTATTATTCAAAATTAACGATATTACTCTGTATCCCTAAAGGGATGTTCCACCCAAAAGTCTACGCTTCATGATTTTTGTACTTAAGTTGAATGTTATCCTTCCATCCAGGTAGGGTTTTTTAGGTTTAGGTTTGTTTTTTTTTTTCTCCCCCCTCCCAAATATGTCCCCAAGTTAAATTTCCACATGAGCTGCTGGATCAGACCCAACAAATGCGTTGGAATCCAATGTGCAACAACCTGCCACTCTGAAATCAGGGTGTAGATCTAGGTCATCTTCTGTGACCGCATAGTTTAGTGAGTTTAGATGGTGTACCTGTCTGACTCGACTTCTTTCAGAAGCCCTGAAACCTGGCCGTCATGCAGTTCTACTGAAGATCCCTCTTGGGGTTAACAGACAGAACATAATTCTTTACAAAGGGCTAGTCATGCAATATAATTGCTTTACGGCAAGTATGACATGAAACCTTCCCCCTGTCATTTTTCTCTAATAACCGTGTTACTTTGATTTAAAAATCATTCATTTGAAACGGTCCAATTCTGTGAATTTGTGTTGTTCCAAGAAATAGTACAGAAGTCTATTTTCTAATCATTCAGCCAGTGTCATTGCTCTGTGGTTACTATAGTTATTATTCTCCCTGTGGTATTATTTGTGCACCAGTTAAGTGTAGTCTTTTTGACAAAAGTCTTTTAAGTCGTTAAGGTCTATTCTTCTACATTTCCTGAAGTGGGGTCCAGCGTCATGTACTGACGCCCATAGTGACAGGGAAGCGGGTTCCATGCTAGCAAAACAAGCTTGGCTAACATCGTGGAGTAGCTCATTGATCGGAGCGTTAGCACGTTAGCATGTTAGCACGTTAGAATGCCGCGGGCGCTCACTGGAAGGCGAACTCTGTTTCCCGCCTGTGTTCCGCAGCCCCGGCGGGACAGAGGGGCGGTGCGTGGGACCCGGGAGGCAGTACAAGCTGTGCGAGAACACGCCCTGTCCCGTGGGAACGCCCGGATTCAGGGACTCGCAGTGCCAGACCTTCAACCGACCCTCCCTGCACTGGTACTCCGTCATGGACGATGGTGAGCCCCCCCCCCCCGCTGCTGTCTGTCTACGTGTGTGAACCACCTGATGCTGCGCTCCGTAACAGTACGTGTGCCTTATGTTTCCATGGTAGCGGAGTACATGGTATTCTGTTACCAAATTATTGAGGTAATTAAGAATGTATGGACTTGGAACACAGGAGCCCCTGTTGAGTGTCTGGTACTCTGGCTGTGCAGGTGAGTGTGTGTGGGACAGGGCTATAGCAGGTGAGTAAGCAGGTTAAGGGTTTTTTCACATTGGAGCGTTTTCCTGATTGTGCTTCTTTCTTCCTTCCACTCGATCATAAGGGCCTTGTTTCCAGATAAGTTTGTCTTTATGAGGACTTCAGTCCTCCAGTGTCCCAGGATGCTGTTCTGCAGTGACAAAATGGAGTGGATGGCACACAAGACATTGAACTCTGTGGTGTGGCACTTGTTTGCATTAGTGTACCGGTGTGTGAGTGTGTGCTGGCTGTGATTGTTAGTTTGCTGGCTGTGTGTGTGTGTATTAGTTCACCTGTGTGTGTGTGTGTGTGTGTGTGTTAGTGTAC
>NC_049214.1:2468533-2568533 GCF_013347855.1 Anguilla anguilla | reverse complement strand
GCAGCTGCACACATTCTTCAGAACGGCAAGATCTACGACTTACAGGGGAGCTAGGATTGGGGTTCTCCAAGGTGTTGGTGATGCAGGGGCACGTTCCGAGCTCTGGCCTATTGTGCAGATCAGTGTAAACACCCCCTGCCCCCCCCCCCCCCTTGGGAGTGCACGCCTAAGTGTTCAGAAATAGGGATCAGATGTTTACCGAGGTGGGAAGCGTCAAAGCCCCCCCACCCTGTGATTCATGCCCCCCTATGCCCCCGAAAAGATGTTCCCCCCCTGCCGCTGGTTACCCTCTGGCTATGGGGCGGCCAGGTTACGCGAGCTCTTGTTTTAAACGTATTCTCAGGCTTGGCGTCCTGACCGGGTGACTCTGGGTGAGGATGTGAGACGCTGCGCATGCGCGTGTGTGTGTGTGTGTGTGTGTGTGTGTGTGTGTGTGTGTGTGTGTGTGTGTGTGTGTGTGTGTGTGTGCGTGCGCGTGTGTGTGTGTGTGTGTGTGTGTGTGTGCGTGCGTGTGCGTGTGCGTGCGTGTGTGTGTGTGTGTGTGTGTGTGTGTGTGTGTGCGTGTGTGTGTGTAAGCGGGATGGCCAGCGTCCAGCAGGTCTTCTGTTTTAAGCATCATTAGGATTCCAGACTCCGCACGAGCCCACCCGTGGCACTCCCCCCCCCCCCCCCCCCCCCCAGCTCTCTCTGCTGCAGCGATGGGCCGGGGAGGGAGAGGAGGGGAGGTGCGGGGCGGGAGGCGGGAGGCGGGGTCACGTTTCGGGTCTGAAAGCACAGATGCGCCCCTCTCAGCGGGGCTGGCCCCCGGGATTCCGAACGCTCGCCCTGCCTGTCCTCCTCAGACACCGGCCTGCAGAGTAACGACCCCCAGGCTGAGGTCAGAGCGCCTCGGAGAGCAGGTCCAGGGTCGTAAAGTTCAAACGCCACTCTGCCGTCGAGTGCTGGCGTAGGGGTACGGGGGACTCAACACACGCTCCTCGTTTTACGGCGAAAATCCTTCCCAGAAGAATCCTTCCCGCTCTTGGAACTGCCAATGCTACTACTTTTCCCTCAGCTACTGTTACTGCTGGTGTAACACAGGAGATGACAAATACTATTACAGTCTGTTACCAATACTAGGAATAGACAGTAATAGTGTTTGTCATGTCTTCTGTTACACCAGCAGTAGCAGTAGCTGTGGTAGTAGTAGTAACATTAGCAGTTGCAAGAGTAGTAAACCAATTAGCATCATTAACAGTCGGGACCTTTTTTCCTACCCCTTTAAGGTGCGATATCACAAGTATGTGATTAGAATATTCTTAACTCGACATTCTAATGCTGATGTCACAATCACTGCTGGTGACTGAAAGTAGTGGAGTTCTAGAACACTGACTTAGAATGTTGAAACATTCCAAAAAAACTAACTCTTCAAAGGGTTAAAAGAATGTGAGACATCAGATTCCGCTCATTCACATCACACTCTGGCTGTCTCGCACTCACCTTCTTGTGCTCTCTTAAAGGTGCAGTAGCACCCAGTGCAGGGAGTCACTCAAACATTTCCCCAGTCAGTGTGTCTCCAGTTGTCATGGCTATGTGCTGCCAGAAACCGAGCATTCTCCAGTTTAAACTTTCTCTTATTTAAGAGAAAGTATATAAATGCATTAAATCATATTTAACCAATTTCTCCATAATTAACTCATCTTTCAGTTTTTTTTCTGAAAAAACATTTTGTTTAAAAAAAAAATTAGATTTAAAAGTTAATTGTAATAAATTCCCGGATATATATATTTTTTTTAAACCACCTCTCTCTATGTCCACAGTCACTTTTTGGATAGATGGTGCACACTGATGGCAGCTCGTGTTCAGTGGAAACGCAGGAGATACTGTAGAGAAGCACAGCAGGCCGACCCAGCTGTACTGATGGCAGCTCGTGTTCTGTGGAAACGCAGGAGATACTGTAGAGAAGCACAGCAGGCCGACCCAGCTGTACTGATGGCAGCTCGTGTTCAGTGGAAACGCAGGAGATACTGTAGAGAAGCACAGCAGGCCGACCCAGCTGTACTGATGGCAGCTCGTGTTCAGTGGAAACGCAGGAGATACTGTAGAGAAGCAAGGCAGGCCTACCCAGCTGTACTGATGGCAGCTCGTGTTCAGTGGAAACGCAGGAGACACTGTAGAGAAGCACAGCAGGCCGACCCAGCTGTAAGCGCTGTGCGGTACTCTTGTAACAGTGAGCCGTCTCTGTGAGTAACAGACTAGCGTACAGAGCACGATAGCTTCTCTCAGACGCGCCCACTAGATTTCAGACTCGCTTTAATGTAAATGACGCTGAGCATTGTGTGCTTTTAGAGGGTAATTTACATTCATCTATCTACCCCCCGCGCCCCCCCCCCCCCCCACCCCCCCCACCCCCCCCACCCCAAATGGGTTTTAGCCGTCTCACTGCTCAGCGCTGTAATGTTGGGCTCCTGCAGGGAGCTGCGTCTGACAGGCTGATGAGATTCGAACGATAACGGTAATCGCGCTGCCATGGCAACACGGCGTAAACAGAAGCGGGTCAGACCACTTTGAGACGCTGGCCGTGCACTCTAATTATGGAAAGTTCATGACAGGCGGTTTATTAAAAACGGTCTTTGAAACTGGAAGATGACCTACGTTCGTCTGCCTAGTGGCATATTTGGCTTATGGCTTTTTAAAAATTAAACCTTTGCAATAATAAAATAATAATTTTCAATGATTGTCATATAAAGGTGACTAATAAGAGTTTGAAGGGGTAGAAAACGTGTCTTGTGCTTTTAGAAAGATTTTCGGAGCTAAATAAAATTCGCTTGTGGATATAAAAACAAAGCAGGTAGATCCGTTCACGCACCTACATGCATCTGGTGTATGTGTGGGACAGATTTGTACATTGAAAGCACATCCCATGTTTAATTCTTATATCTTGAAGCTAGAGTGTTAAGTATGTATCTATGGTAACTTATAGAGGTAATGTCTGATTAAATTTGAATTGCTGCTGACGTGTAGAATGTATTTTAATCTTTGAAATAACTGAATATTCAGAAAGACAGGGAGAACCTCAGTGAATTTTTCATGATCCAAGTCAAAGAGCCATTTCAGCAAAGAAGCTCTTGTGTGATTAGTTCCAGTTTATATGTGTGTGTTCCTCTGATGAGTCTGAAATGCATACGTGGGGATGTAATGTGTTGGCCGGGATGCCGATAACATGATGAAACTCAGTTTCCTGATTACAAAAAAAAAGAAAAAAAAAAGCGGTTTGATTTTGAAAGAACAGAATAGCAATTCATTGCCTTTTCGGGAATTTATCTCAAATTTTTACGGGGCTCTGTCAACTTTCATTCCAGAATAATGAAATTCATCACACGGAGCCAGAAGTACTAAATACTTTCAGGGTAATGGGAAGGGAAAAATAAAACTCATAAAACAGACTGGTTCAATCATAAATAGCTACACGAAACAGTGAAAATTGGAGCGAGCTCGTCGTTCTGATCTGATCGGTGGCGATGCGTCTCCGGAGACAGGCTGTACCTGGGGCTGCGGTGACATCACAGCGCTCGTCTGGGCGTGGGGACCGTCGGACGTCTCAATCAGCCGTCTCAGCTTCCCCTCAGCTCATTCCTCCCCGATCTCATCCTTGGGAATGTTGGTGTGTCTGTGGTGAGTGCGCCCGTGTGTGAGTGTGCCTGTGTGTTGGTGTGCGAGTGTGTGTGTGTGTGTGTGTCTGTGTGTGTGTGTGAGTGAGAGTGTGTGTGTGTGTGTGTGTGTGAGAGAGAGTGTGTATGCATTGCGTGTGTGTGAGTGTGAGTGTGCCTGTGTGTTGGTGTGTGAGTGTGTGTGTGTGTGTGTGAGTGAGAGAGAGTGTATGCGTTGCGTGTGTGTGAGTGCACGCGTGCATGTTTTTGCATGTGCGTTTCTGTTTTTGTGCGTGCTGCGCGTACGCGTACATGTACACGTGTGCACATGTATGGTGCCCGTGTCGGCGGACCCACACATGTTCCCTCTCACGGCTCGTAATGGGCTCATACAGAGGCCTTGTGGGTTTTAACAGTCATCTGTGATGTTGGATGTTGTCTCTCAGGCTTCAACACGCAAGCTTGTAGCTGTCTGTCCTAGCCCTGCGCTTTGCCTTGCCAGTGTTTAAACACACGCCGCAGATTCTTGGCTTTTCGGCGTGAGGTCCTGCTGTGTGTGTGTGTGTGTGTGTGTGTGTGTGCGCGTGTGCGCGGCTGGGAGCCAGCGTTCGACACAAACGCGCGCGGTCAGGGTACAGAAACGTGTGCAGCCCTGTGTGTTATGTACCCTTAGCAGAACCAGCCGCTGTAAGCCAGTTATAACATTTACAAATGCTTCGGAAAACACTTGCGATTACAGTAAATTCTACATAATTCATTTGTAATAGTAATAATTCTAAAAAATTCCTCAGGGAACTGGGAACATGACACAGAATACTTGCATCAAGGCTTATGGGGTTTTTAATGAGGTGTTCGAGAACCTAATACATACCATTTATAAATATTCAGTAAACTTTAAGTGAGCTGTTTCTAAGCACTGGCTGAATACTGTTTGAAGTGTTTATAATACACAGTGTCATAAGAAATATTCTTGCTAAGAAACTAGAAGCTACATTTTCCCTGAGTGTAAAGCCAGTGATGTTATTTCAGTCTAACTCTGAATCTCTCTGGCTTTCCTTATCTGCATCCTGCTATAAACCACCCCAAGCAACCATGAAAAAAAATAAGATGGGTGATTTGTGGCATTGCCTCTGTGTGTTGGCTTTGGTAGTGCCTAGACATCTCTCTCACTCTCTCTCTCTCTCTCTCTTGCTCTCTCTCTCTCTCTTTCACTCTCTCTCTCATTATGTGAATATATATTTTAGTAGGCCCATTGATACCCTGAGTGGCTAGTATTAAAGATCTAAGGTCTCTTGCTCTCTCTCTCCCTCTTTCTCTGTCTTGTTCCATCTCTCTCCCCCTCACTTCTCTCTCCCTCCCTTGTTCTCTCTCTCTCTTTCTCTCTCCCCCCTCCCTCCCTCTCTCTCTTCCTCCCTACCCCCCCACTTCTCTCTCTCGCTCTTTAAATCTTTAAATGAGTACAGACTTGTTAGAAGGGAGTATGGGAAATTGGCTGATGTAGTGATTTCTCCCCCCCCCCAGAGCGCCCCTGCACCCTCTTCTGCTCCACCTCGGGGAAGGAGCCGCCGCTCGTCCTGGCGGAGAAGGTCCTGGACGGCACCTCCTGCGGCCCTCTGGAGTCCGGCATGTGCGCCAACGGGACGTGCCAGGTACGCCGACCCCCCCCCCTCCCCCCCCCCCACCGTCCCCACGGGCCCCGCGGGCCCCGCCGACCGTCCGCCGCTCCCGCCAAAAACTGTGCCGCGATCGGGTCCTTTAGCCGTGTGACGTCCGGCCACAGATCCGTTACTCTGACCCCGCGCTGAGCGCTGGGAAGTCTCTTCCCCGTTGTTCTGTGGAAACACTCACTGTAGGCGTTCAGCCACGGACAGCACTGTGGGCACTGGGCCTTCTGTACTGTGGCACTGGGCACCGGGCCTTCTGTACTGTGGGCACTGAGCCTTCTGCACTGTGGGCACTGGGCCTTCTGCACTGTGGGCACTGGGCCTTCTGTACTGTGGCACCGGGCCTTCTGTACTGTGGGCACTGAGCCTTCTGCACTGTGGGCACTGAGCCTTCTGCACTGTGGGCACTGGGCCTTCTGTACTGTGGGCACTGGGCCTTCTGTACTGTTGCACTGGGCCTTCTGTACTGTGGGCACTGGGCCTTCTGCACTGTGGGCACTGGGCCTTCTGTACTGTGGGCACTGGATCTTCTGTACTGTGGGCACTGAGCCTTCTGCACTGTGGGCACTGGGCCTTCTGTACTGTGGCGCTGGGCCTTCTGTACGGTGGCACTGGGCCTTCTGTACGGTGGCGCTGGGCCTTCTGTACGGTGGCGCTGGGCCTTCTGTACGGTGGCACTGGGCCTTCTGTACGGTGGCACTGGGCCTTCTGTACGGTGGCACTGGGCCTTCTGTACTGTGGCACTGGGCACTGGGCCTTCTGTACTGTGGCACTGGGCACTGGGCCTTCTGCACTGTGGCACTGGGCCTTCTGTACTGTAACTGAAACGCAGCACCAGAAACTTCCGCTGCCAACTAGGAGCTCCTGCTGCTGTTTTTCAGGGGAACGCTGAGGAGGAGGGGGGAGGGGGGACACAACTCTGTTCCTGGACGGCCTGTCTGCCTGCTGGTTTTTGTTCCAACCGGTTACCTCAGTTTTACTTTTCTGACAGCTCTATAAACTACGCTGGTTCTCTCCTGTACTTGAGCACAGTAAAAACTTTTGGATGCACTTGCAGTCTGCGGCTTTAGCTGGTGCTTTTACAAACGTGAGATCAAGATACTGTATGATTGAGCCAATTAAATAATTTTAAGAGCTGAAGTTGGCACAAAATCCCGAAACAGATCGGCCCTTATTGTGCTCCCCTGTATTAGACTATAGCTGGGGTGGGCAGTGCC
Source organism: Anguilla anguilla (assembly GCF_013347855.1). NCBI lineage: Eukaryota > Metazoa > Chordata > Actinopteri > Anguilliformes > Anguillidae > Anguilla > Anguilla anguilla. The sequence goes on along the minus strand of NC_049214.1, from coordinate 2,562,023 downwards.
ATTCCTGCAGGGCTGCTGTGTGTGTGTGCGGGTTTTCGTTGTCACCAGCTACACTGGCCAAATGAGCCAATTAGCCGATTACACTTATGCTGGTTTAACCGTAGATTAGACCACGATCAGATGCTTCATGTTGGGATACAGGAACAGTCGTCAGCCGTCAATCATGAACTTATTGAGAAATGTGGCTAAAATATCAATTAATTAACGACTGGGCTAATTACACGAGAGCAGAAGTTACCAGAAACCAATATGGCCGCCCTTGCTCACCCACGGTTTATAGAATTCGTTCTGAGCACCCAAACGCATTTTTCTGCTCTGTTGTTATGTCAGTCACTGTGAGACAGTCCCAGCCGTGATCTGACAGTGACGGATGTGAACTACGCTTGATGAAATTGTTCAAAGTGTCACTGCGCAAGCAGACTAATTCTGTCGGAGGAGGAAGGTGACGTTTCTGTTTCCGTGAAGCGAACCCTAATTCCGTGGATATTTGCTTGGTGCACCTGCACACAGGGATGAGGGAATGAATCACTGCATGTATACAGCACTCTTCCGAACGCTCAAAGTGCTTTACAGTGATGAGAGGGAACTCACCTCACCCACCACCACCAATGTGTAGCGCCCACCTGGGCGATGCACGGCAGCCATTTTCCGCCAGAACGCTCAGCACACATTATAGAGGGCCTTCACTTCTTTCACAAAGAGATTAACAAACTGTCGAACCCCGTTCCTCCGATACCGCGGGGGCTTGGCGCTCCTGCACGACCCGCGCAAAATTTGGGACGGAGAGTTGGAGAGGAGCTGAGGGGCGTTTGCGGTAACGTGTTTTTGGGGGGGGGGGGGGGGGGGCGCTTTTGTGTAAATCACAAACTAACACGGGTCTCTGAAGGCCTTTGGGCTGCCCTGTGTTGTTATTACTGCACTCTACGGGACAGGGGGGTACGTGCTTTATTTTGGAGAGGGAGGGATTTTTGGGAAAAGGAAGAGGGGGGAGTCATGTAGGAGAAGACGGTGGGCTCAAGAGTAACCCGGAACATGAGGGGGATGGGTTCCTGAGACTGCTGATTAGAGTGGAGAGGACGGGGTGGGGGGGGTGATGTGAAATTCAGCCCCCACCACTCTGCCTGTGCGCTCCAAGGTCATTATCTTTAACTGGAGCTATAACCATAATGAGGTGTGAGAAGCAGTTTCGGAAACGGAAATTAAAAGAAAAGTGAGATTATGCGGGGGGGGGGGGGGGTTAGGGGGAACTGACACTGAACTGAAAGCATTGCGTTGTTCTACAACTGCCTAAAACTAAATAAAAATGATGATGAATTATTTTTACTTTTTGATCCAGTTGCGAGTTCGTATGAGAGTGTATGTTGAGATGAATAATAATATCCTTTCTCTGTTGATTATGATGATTAGAATCCTGGCTTGCTTTGGTTTAGACTTTGTGCGGATATACCCAGCAATTGTAAATGGTAAATGGACTGCATTTATATAGCGCTTTTATCCAAAGCGCTTTACAATTGATGCCTCTCATTCGCCAGAGCAGTTAGGGGTTAGGTGTCTTGCTCAAGGACACTTCAACATGCCCAGGGCGGGGTTTGAACCGGCAACCCTCCAACTGCCAGGCAATCGGTCTTACCTCCTGAGCTATGTGGCCCCAATTGTAGCCCTACATCCTATGGTAGCCCTGGCTGTTACACCAACCAAAGAAATTATTGAAAATCAGTCGCCCTAAAAATGTCATGGAAAATATGAACTGAGTTGCAACCACCCGAAAACTAAATGATTGTCTGGGATCAGTGGGGTCACTGCTGTGATCGTGTTGGGGTGTGGCTCCAGGTTCCATTCACGTTTCCGCATTTAGCAGACACTCTTATCCAGAGCGACGCAGCTCATGCAGACTACATTTCTACATGCAGTCTGTTTTTATACAGCTGGAAAAACCCTTTCACTGAAAGGGAGTTCAGGTTGCACAAGGGGGCCTCGACACCACCCCAGCTGGGAAGCAACCCAGCAGGAACCCAGCGGGAACCCAGCAGGAACCCAGCGGGCTTTGGGTTGCGAGCCCAGTCTTGCTAACCGGTATCACCACACGGCCAGCCTTGGCTGATAGCTAGCAGACAGACAGAACTCTGTCGGGGGGGGAGTGACTTTCTTATTTCACACCGGGCGCATAAAACACTCCATAGCCCCTCCATGAATGGTATTCCCTTTCACCCCCCCCCCCCCCCCCCCCGTCCCACAATGAATCGAACCAAAAGTTGCGTTATTCCTTCAGCATGTCACTGAGTTCTACCGCTGGAACAGTTTTATGAGATCTGGACGGAATGTAACTCTGTTCAGTCTGCCGCACGCTCCTACGCTCCGTGCTTCTGCAACAAAAAAAAGAAGCTGTTGCAGCCAGTGGAGGCGCACAAAGGTTTTCAGTTAATACTCCCAGATTTAATTATTGACCCTTTGAAGAGCAGGTTTCCCCCCCGCCCCCCCCCTCCACCTCACCCCCCCCCTCAAGTCAGTGTTCCAGAACTCAATTACTTTCGAGTACCAGCAGTGCTTGTTACAGTGGATTAACGGCATTAGAATGTTCAGTTCAGGACATTCTGATCACATACTCCTCAGATGCAATTACTTAAAGACCCTGTGCAATCAAAATAGTCATTGTACATCACGATGTATTAAATCAAGATGTTATTAGGTAAAGATATATTAAACATTAACACTGTGACATTTTAACAGCTTTAATCCTGGTTATACCTTGGTTGGTCATTTCAGAATGTCATTACTTCAGTATCTCATAAGTTGCCATGTAATTGTGTCCCCAAGGGAATTTAAGACCAGACTTGGGCCAAAGAGAAATTTTACGGTGATTAAAGAAAGAAACATTCTCTCAAACTCCGCTGTTCTCACTGTTGAGGATCCCTGAACGTGTGGTGTACTGTATCCTGTTTCCTGTTTTCGGGAGCTGAAGGTTTCATAATACCTGGATTCAGTTTGTCCTTACGGGTGTTCTGTGGTGGTTTTTTTAAGGTGCATTTACAATGCAATGCATTTTCAATTTTCCATTCATTTGGTTTCCAGACTAGTGCCCAGCCCTGTTCCTGGAGGTCCTCCGTCCTGTAGGTTTTCATTTCAACCCTAATTTGGCACACCTGATTCTAACACTTAGCAGCCGGACCACATCTCTAGCTGTTGAATGGAGGTGTCTTTTGTTAGGGTTGGAGTGAAAACCTGCAGAATGGTGGGAACGTTTTTTGTTAACTTTCCAAGCTGTGAAGAAGAACCAAATCATGAAGACTAATTTTGATCAAATCCAGGGCTGCATGTCAGCAGGGTGACGGGCGTTACCCCCACCTCTCGCGGGTCCTGCTGGGTCATTGGGTTCTTCCCGTAACCGTGGCGACACTGACCCAATGTCCCCCCTCCCTTGTCCAGAAAGTGGGCTGCGATGGTGTCCTGGGGTCGTCCTCCAGGGAGGACCACTGCGGGGTGTGCAACGGCAACGGGAAGTCCTGCAAGGTCATCAAGGGCGACTTCAACCACACCCGGGGTGCAGGTACTGCGACACCCCTGCTCTACCTCTCTCTCTCTCTCCCTCCCTCCCTCCCTCCCTCTCTCTCCTTCTCTCTCTTTCTCTCCTTTGCTCCCTCCCTCCCTCTCTCTCTCCCTCGCTCCCTCTCTCTGTCCCTCCCTCCCTCGCTACCTCTCTCCCTCCCTCGCTCCCTCTCTCTGTCCCTCCCTCCCTCGCTACCTCTCTCCCTCCACTCCAGCACATAACTGCATTAGCCTGCACTGTGCACCTGTTTTACAGGGTAAAGACCTGCTAGTTCAGCGGTTCCCAGACTGCCTGATCTTTTAACACCCATAACAAGCCCTTGTGGTTTCTGTGAACCAACCTTTATGGCCATTAAAAAAACCTTAAGAATATACTACATTTTTTATTTTATTTCATTTTCCTCCCTTTTTCCCCTCAGTTTGAAATAGCCAATCGGCTATTCATTACTGAATCCCCCGCTGTTGATTCGGGAGAGTGCAGACGAGCGTATGTTTCTCCTCTGAAGTGCGTCCCGTCGAGCGTCACTTCCTGCTGTGCGAGTCAGGCTCACACAGACGTGAGTCGGAGGAATATACTTGATGTGCGGCTTAACAGGCAGCCTTGCAGGTGCCATCCAGCGGGGGCACTAGACGGGACAGTCTTTGTGGAGGGTAGCAGCAACCCCTTCCCCCCATGATCCTTGTCAGCCTGGACTTATTTTTGGAGCCACTGCTCCAATACTCCTTGACGGACATGTCCTGTCCGCTGACTCGCCTCCTCACCTCCCCTCCTCCACTCCTCCTCTTCTCCTCTCCTCCCGTCCTCCCTTCTTCCTCTTCTCCTCACCTCTCCTCCTCACCTCGACTCACCTCTACAAAGCGCAGTCATGGAGCGTGCGAGACTGTACCTGAAGTCGAGGGGTCCAGCTCTCTGGACAGCACTACTGCCTCTGAGTCCGTTTATGGATCGTTAAAAAGAAAGAGATGGAAGGTTCTGCGTCCAATCAGCTTGACCCGACCGCCGTAGGTTTTTTATTTTCATTTTTTATCTCTTCCAGAGAGCTACTCGGGCTGACATAAAACCCAAAAAAAGTTTTCTTCCAAGTTTTTTTTTTTTTTTTCAACCGTTGTCTAGGAAGACGGTTTCTTTCTCTCAAGTCCTGTTTTTCCCTCCCCAGTGGAACATAAAGACTTTTTTTTTAAAAAGTTTCTTTTGAAATTAAAGCATTAAATCAGTTCGAGCAGTACTGCAGTGTAACACCCCAGACGATTATGATCTCTGAGTGAATGCTGTTACTCTGGAGCCGGTTATTGGCTTGGCCCGGGGAATGCTTTCATTTCCTCTTCCTAAATCCGCTTTGTTGACCTGTCCATCAGGTATTATGTTGTACACAGAGGACGGGCGCTGTTTCAAGGTTATCTGTGGAATTGATGGTAACAACCCCCCTCCGGGCCCCTGAGCAGATTGAATTTCAGATCGCAATATTAAAATATTGATTAATCTGTTAATCACTGGTCTTACTGCACCCCAGCGAAGAACTCCTGACTCATGCCAGAGGGAAGGGGAGACCTTAGCATTTCTAAGGGGCTGCTTTACCTCGTCCAGAAAAGAGGACGGTGATCTCGCTGGAAACCTGATTAATTCTGTTCGCAGTCCATGCCTTTGTAATCCCAGCAGCCTTCATCCCTTGCTTCTCTCTGCCCCCCCGTCACACTCTTTCCTCCTATCCCTCGCTTCTCTGTCCCTCCTGCACAGGAGTGAGATTCACACTTTTTTCTCTTCGTCCCTCGCTTCTCTCTGTCCTCCCGTGCAGGCAGGATTGAGATTCACACTCTTTCCTCTTCATCCCTCGCTTCTCTCTGTCCCCCCGCGCAGGCAGGAGTGAGATTCGCACTCTTCCCTCTTCATCCCTCGCTTCTCTCTGCAGGGTACGTGGAGGCCGTTGTGATCCCGAAGGGCGCTCGGAGGATAAGGGTGGTGGAGGAGAAGCCTGCTCAGAGCTACCTCGGTATGAACCCCTTATTTCTGCCACGATTGACTTGAATCGTTACCCTGTTTTCCTACACCGGCTTGTGTGTGTGTGTGTGTGTGTGTGCTGTTCATTCACAGTGAAAGACCAAGCCAAAATGATTTGCATTGACCATTGGGGGTCGCTGGTGTGCAGTAAGAAAAATCGTGATCGTTTCAGACCCTGGCGGAATCCTGTCAAGCTGACATTCTCCTAACTACTTTGTCACATTTTCAGTGTTAAACGTCTCTCCGTCCTTCCCTCCCTCCCTCCCCCCCTCCCTCTCTCCCTCCCTCCCTTCCCTGGACAATTTGGTCCTGACGTAGTCGGGATACTGTACCCCACTGTGTACCCGACCGTGGGGCAGTAGGACGGAGTGTAGCACAGTGGGTAAGGAACTGGGCTTGTAACCGAAAGGTCGCAGGTTCGATTCCCGGGTAAGGACACTGCCGTTGTACCCTTGAGCAAGGTACTTAACCTGCATTGCTTCAGTATATATCCAGCTGTATAAATGGATACAATGTAAAAATGCTGTGTAAAAGTTGTGTAAGTCGCTCTGGATAAGAGCGTCTGCTAAATGCCTGTAATGTAATGTAATGTAAATGTTGCTGTGCTAAAAACCAATGCCCTACCAGGACAGGCTGAACAGCAGCACCAAACCTCATACGGAGCTGATAACTGTTGTGAGCGTTTTAACTGAACGTGTTATATCACTGATGGCGAAGTGCTCGCTCTCTACCAGCGGGGTAATCGTTTCCAGCCAGACAATCCGCCCTTGAATTTTTCATGATCTCTTTGAATCCCTTTCAGGAAAGGATTGCTCTGTTCCATTCTTCCTTAGTTTAGCGTTTCGGGGCTAATGCGGGCTGGTTGGGTGCCATTTTGCTCAGGATAGCTTATGCGCGTAATGACAGTGTCAGCGTAAATCTCAAAATTGCTTTGAGAGGATCCAGATTTCGTCCAAAAGCATGCAGAGGATCTTTTCTTCTCCTGGAGCTGTGGAGTCTTGAAGGCGCATTATCTGAACGGCTCACTCAAATGCGGTGTACACGAAATGCCAAAATATTTGAGAGAATGCGTAAGGTGGAGTGGGTTGGCTGGACAGGGCTGCGTTGGGTCGCGAAGCATGTCCTTGGGATCTGCAGATGCCGGCTGTTGTATAGTAACCCTGATACGGTCGAGGTAGTGTCTCAAGGTATCCTTAACAGGATCCTTAACATTACCTCATAAGATGTAAGATTTTATTTCATGGAAATCGTCAGCAGCACCTGTACCATAGAGTACATCGGTTGATGAACATGGAGACGTCTATGGTCAGATGGCTGTTGGGATTTGAGTCCAGGAGGTGGTTTTCGCCACTGGTTGTGATTGGCTGAGGCCACACACTCCTCTGAGGCGTTTCCTTAAGTAAACCTCTGGCTGCCAAGATGACATCGTCAGCTGGCAGTTAGTCCGGGCGAAAGCTAAATGTCAAGCACACTTCTCAGAAGGCTGTTCAGGTCTTTCTCGTAAACGGCTGAATGTAAGAGCGTATAAATCGGTTACTGGGAGTCTGTTGTTGAGTGAAAAATTCATTTGTCATACGATGGGGTTGGAAAAGGCCACGCAGTGCTGCACTGTGGGCGATGTAGTCTATACAAACTGACCCCTACCCTTTGAAGGTCAGTTGAAGGTCATGTGAGGTACAGACCTCAGGACTGAGCACTGATTGGACAAAGGAATGGATGCAGTACTGGAAGCAGCCAGCAGAGTCCCGTTGTCAAGCTGCTTATTTCCACCAGTGCAAAAAAACTGTGTTAAACTGAAATGAGTCAAGCTTTCCATTGATTTAAAGAAATTGAAAATAATATAAAAATTAGACAGGGAGATTGTCTTAGCATCTGTTTCCGAAGGACACGATGTGGGAAGCTCAGCAGTGCCTAATCAAAATCAAACCATTTGCGAGAGAGTCAATAAAATGGAGTTGTCTCATCTTATTTCCCATCTTAAAAAACAATTGTGTGTGTGTGTGCCTGTGTGTGTGAAATTGCAATTGAAGTCTTGAATTTGAATTGAAAATGGTGGACATGATATAGAGTTTGTCTCTGAATAAAAGGAAATAGGATTTAATTTAAATTAAATTAAATATCCAATGGCAAATGCATTTCATTTATTTTACAGCAGAGAGGCATTCAGCGGGGGCATTCATATTCCGAACATCAGCTGAATTTCATTAAATATCATACAGACATTTTGTTCTGAGTAGCGGTGAAAAGTAAGGGCTTCTTTTAAAACGGTCAGTAATCTGCAGGAATTTTACGCTCATTAATCCTGTTCAACTCGAGGAGCAGATGCTGTGTGTGGCTGGAGTTTCACTTACTGGTGTGCGGACCGTGAAGGAAGCTCGATACACGCTGAAATGACTGAGGGTTCTGCGTGAATGATTAAATGAGTAAGGTTCTTTTACGTTGAATTTATGCAGGTACAGGTTGCAATGCAGGTTAAGTACCTTTGCTCAAGGGTACAACGGCAGTGTCCTACCTGGGAATCGAACCTGCGACCTTCAGGTTACAAGCCCAGTTCCCTACTCATTATGCTACACTGCCGCCCGATTCATATTCATGAAATGACATTGCTTTTCTTAACATGTTTCTTTAATACTTCACTTTACGCTTTACACCGATACCTTCCGTAATGTGTGTGTTTATTCCTCTGGGTAGAACTTTACAATAAGGTCATGTGAATTGGCATTAACTAATGTGGTTGTTAAGTGCTAACTCCTGAAAAGTTCATCCGTACAGCTCTGTTAATGTATTTGTACATCATGAATTCATGTTAACCGCCACATTAGTTAATGCCAATTCATGTGAGCTTATTGTGACCTTAAGTGCTACCTTCCTCTGAAATGAGTCGAGGAGAATTCCACTGAACCCTGATTCAGAACCCTGCCCTTCCACCTCTATTGCTTCTGTGTCTGCTGTGGCACTCAGTGCTTGACAATGATTACCAGGGTCTGGGTCCTTTCTGGTTCAGTTGAGTTATTTCAGGATGCAACTTCAAATTTATTAATTGCAAAAGTTTCAAAAAAAAAAAAAAAAAAAAAATTGTCATGGACTTTATCTTGAATTGAATTTCTGTTAATTTCCTGAATTTGAAACGGGTTGGACCCCAAACCTGTTGAGTATATACGCCAGGCAGCCGGGTTCTAAATCTTCTGTCCGATTCAGGCCAGATTCTTCCCAAAAAAAAACAACTGTGTGCATGGGCCAAAAACTTTTCATGTACTATTCATAATTCAGTGTATGAATAAGATGTATTGTATGTGTGCACACCAAAGCAGATTCCTTCTTAAAATATTTATACCTACTGCTTGTTATTCTGTCACTGTTTGGAGGTGCTTCAGACATAGAGCAGATGCAGACCTGGACAGAGTTGGGGTTTTTTTTGTAGTAATTTATTTATTTTTTTAATCAATGATAAATGGGCCAAGACTATGTCTGTCCTGGGCTGTGTTTGGCTCCCAGTTCAACAGCCCTGAATTACACCTCACAACACCAGTGCTGCAACAGTGAGACCCCCAAATGGGTGGAGCTATTTATATGCTCCCAGGCTGAACCAATCATCGCACTCATTCTGTGGAGAGAATACTTGTTTGATTGGTTCAGACAAGGCAGAGATTGACAGCACGTTGTAGCTCCAACTGTCATACGCTCACGAGCCGCCGCTCTCCCGACGCGACCTCACGTGCTCTGTGATTCGTCCACACGGCCTGGTTATGACAGCAACATCTCAAACGTAAATATCCTGGTTTCCAACGGTTCAGCAGCTGAATCTAATCTCCCCTCGCCATCAAGCTGTAAAGTTTTTTAAAGAAGTGTCTCGCTAGTCTGTGTGGAAAAACTAGGTTTTTGTTGAGTTTGTTTTTAAAAAATAAAATAAAATTTGAATTTAAAACCCAAGATATTGTGTTTTATCTTCCGCAGCTATCAAAGACAACAGCAAGCGTTCCATTAACAGCGACTGGAAGATCGAGAACCCGGGCCTGTTCAACATCGCCGGTACCACCGTCCACTACGTGAGGAGAGGATTGTGGGAGAAACTGTCAGCCAAAGGCCCCACAACGTCTCCTCTGCACCTGCTGGTCAGTGACAATGCCCATTGGGCACAACTTGGCATACGGAATGATTGAATCTGATTGAATGCACTTCAGATCTCTTAAACACCGTGTGTGGTTGTTGTCCTGAACCAAATTAAAACACCTTGTAAAAAGCAGCTAATTTAGACACTGGGAACAAGGTGCGCAGATTCTTTAGCCAATTAGTGACTTATATTAAGCACATAAGTGCAGAAACACATAAACACAGCACACACAGTGGTGCTCTGGGATTTGAATTTGCGGTCCCTGTCACAGCTTTGATGGGCATGATGTTCAGTGGTTTTCCTTGTAACTGTTTCTCCTCCTGCATTACATTAAATTACAGGCATTTAGCAGGCGCTCTTATCCAGAGTGACTTACACAACTTTTTCATAGCATTTACATTGCATTCAATTATACAGCTGGATATATCCTTAGGCAATACAATGGCAGTGTCCTACCAGGGAATCGAACCTGTTACCTTTAGGTTACCAGACCAACTCCTTACCCATTACACTACACTGCCTCCCCAGGTGCTTCTCTTCAATGATCAGAACTACGGGATCCACTACGAGTACACCCTGCCGGCAGAGCCCGCCTCCGAGCCACAGGGGGGCGCCATCCCCAAAGCCAGCGAGCCCCTCTTCATGTGGACCCACTCGGGCTGGGAGGACTGCCACGCCGTCTGTGGGGGAGGTAGGAGGCCCTCGCCCAATCACCACGCACCCAACTGATGACATTCAGTCCTGATGCCCACAACTCACCCAATCACCACGCCCCCAACTGATGACATCATTCAGTCCTGATGCCCACAACTCACCCAATCACCACGCCCCCAACTGATGACATCATTCAGTCCTGATGCCCACAACTCACCCAATCACCACGCCCCCAACTGATGACATCATTCAGTCCTGATGCCCACAACTCACCCAATCACCACGCCCCCAACTGATGACATCATTCAGTCCTGATGCCCACAACTCACCCAATCACCACGCCCCCAACTGATGACATCATTCAGTCCTGATGCCCACAACTCACCCAATCACCACGCCCCCAACTGATGACATCATTCAGTCCTGATGCCCACAACTCACCCATTTACCATGCCCCCAACTGATGACATCATTCAGTCCTGATGCCCACAACTCACCCAATCACCACGCCCCCAACTGATGACATCATTCAGTCCTGATGCCCACAACTCACCCATTTACCATGCCCCCAACTGATGACATCATTCAGTCCTGATGCCCACAACTCACCCAATTACAACACCCCCAACTGATGACCTCCTCATTCAGTCCTGTTGTCCATACCTCACAGCCTTGTTCCCACACCTTATTCTGTGCTCTCACCATGTCCCACCATGTCCCATTCCCACATCCCTATTCCCCAAACTGCCCATGTCCCCAGCAGCATCAGTTTATCTTGGGTTTAATGGTTCTGCAGGGCCAGTGAGCACGAGCTTAATGAACCGCTGACGTTACTTCACTGTGTGCAGGGGAACGGAAGACCATCGTCACCTGCACCAAGATAGTCAACAAGACGACCAGCGTGGTGGACAACAGGAAGTGCCGCCACTTGACCAAACCGGAGCCCCAAGTGCGGAAGTGTAACGAGCAGCCCTGCCAGACGAGGTGAGCGGGATAAACGCACACCTTCACCCTTCCCCCGCACGGGTTCTGGGTAAAAAACAATAAACGTAAATAAGACAAAAGAAAATAAAACAGAGCGACTGCTGGACCAGCTCCTCCAGCTTTTCAGCGGTTGTTTACTTTCTTTCCATGCGCTGACAAACAAAACTCAAAAACTTGCTTTCTTGGTGTGTGCTCCCGGCCTCGGCCCCGAACTGTGGAGAGAAACGTTGCCAAGACCAATCCGCTTCCTCAGCGGACCGAATGCTACATACGCATTATATGAAATTTGGAAAATGAATGTTAAAATGTATCTTTTGATCTCTGTTCATTTGGAAATGTGCATTGTATTCCTCCCTGTTTGACTCTGATAAGTGGCAAGAGCTTTTTGTTCAAGACTTCCCGCTGTAGTAACGTTTCACATACGCGGTTTTGCTTGCTGTCCGTTGCCCGTCGGCTGCTGGGAGCAGGTTGACCCGAAGGCGCCCCCCGATGCGTTTGCCGTGCCGTGTTTTCACCGTCTCTCTCAACGCGCGCGGCTGAAGGCCAGCTTCATCAGCCTCGGCTTATCGGCCGCACAAAGACGGCAGTGTCCAGCGGCCTTTGATAGCGGGGCAAAAAAAACCTAATTAAGCGAAACTCGCCGCGCTCCGTTGAAAAACGGGGATGAAATCTCGTGGTTTTCAAAGAAAGAGCGCGGTTGTTTGCGTTCTGCCCCCCGAAAAAAGCAAGAAAGACAAATTGCTCCTTGGCTGCCTATCAGAGTCTGAGAGAGAGATAAGAGACTTATTGGGTTTCGGGGGGGGAAGTCTTTCGTATTGTTTTTTTATGTGCGTCCGCACGCTGAAGGAGCTGTTAGTCTTCCTCATCCACGGCAGCGCTGGGCTCCTGGAGGTCGTGACGCCGCGCTCCCGAGTCCCCCCGTGTTTACGGCCCCCTCCGGCATCTCTTCGTTTGGAGGGAGTCCCCCTGCCGCTCCAAGTGTAAATAAGGCGGTAATTGAAATGATTTGTTCTGACGCCATCGCAGGGTTATGAGCGTACAGTGACTGTTGGGCTCGAAGTGTTGTTGTTGTTCTTTCCCCCTTTGGAATGTTTTCTCTCTTCTTCTTCTTTGGTGCCCTGAGCCTTCAGGAGCACTTTGGCTGTCTCGGTGTCACAGTGTGTTGAGAGGAACTGCTTTACCTCACACGCACTGGATTCTGGGTATACAACAGGGGGGTCCTTAAGGGTGCCGTGGGGGGTCCCTGGCCAGAAATGTGCAATGACTGTGTATAAGGCTGGGAAATTTTTAAAAAAACTGTCCTCTTCTAAACTTATAATGGGGGTCCCCTGGATACCTTTGAGGCTGGATGGGGGTCCCCAGTGAAAGCACTAGATAATGTGACTGGGGAGCCAGGACATCTGCAAGAGTCCTCACTGCTTCCACTCATAGACCATGATGGTTGTAAGCTGTGTGTGAGTGTGTCTCTGTGTGTGTATGTGTGTGCATGTGTCTGTGCGAGTGAGTGTTTGTGTGTGTATGTCTGTGCGTCTGTGTGTGCGCGTACGTGTATGTATCTGTGTGTGTGTGTGTGTGTCTGTCTGTGTCTGTGCCTGTGTGAGTGAGTGTGTGTAAGAGTGAGTGAGTGTGTGTAAGAGTGTGTGTGTGTGTGTGTGTGTACAGGAGTTGGAGTGGCACAGGTGTTTCATGTTAAGGTGAATGCCTATTTGCAGTGCGTATCAGCTGTAAATGAAAGAGGTCTCTCAGTGCAGGTCAGGTTTGTGTTGTGCTCATGACTTTAACTGATGTTCCTCATTCTCAGCCGTTGGAACTCTGTAGCGCTTCTAACGTAATTATTGGCCTCGAAGGCCGAACAATTCCATGGCAATGCTAATTTTACAGAACCTAAGTAAATACTCGTTATTCATTTGAACTGACTGATTTTGAAATTTTAAAGGGGTTTCCAAATATTTGGGCATTCGTTCACATCCCACACAATAAATATAACATGTTAGATATAACATGCGCTCCAGGGCGTACAGTTGGTTAAAATAAATGTGGGGGAGCGATCCTTGTGTTTTGTATGTATCTGATATATATATATATATATATATATATACGATATGTGTGCGTTTGGTAATTCTATCGTTAGCAGAAGCCAGTGTAACGAGCTGTGACCGTGGTTGTCAGTTATTGCAGTTTGACGGATTGGCGTATTGGCCGTGCTCTGCTCTGTCTGTGTTTGAAATGGCTCTGTTCGAGAACCACGTCTTCATCAGACCGTCTCCACGAACAGCTGGGCTTGCAAGGAAGCACTAAATCGTCCACTTGAGATATCAAAATGTTTGCTCAAGATGTAGCCCCCCCCCTCCCTGTGGGTTTTATTATCATTGGCAGTGATTTTGATGGGGGGGAGGGGGGTGGTGCTGTAATAGCAAACGTTGGGAAGAGGCCTTTTAATTACCATGACAGAATTATGCCACCATTAATAATATTTAATATTTCTTCTCTGACGTCCCATGTCTTCATACTGTGCACAATATTAATATACGTTGCATATGATGTGTTACTGTACCTGCCCTCATACTGTAATTATGTTAAAAATAAGACTGAAAAGTACTCTTGCTTGTTAAAAAAAAAAAACGGGTTGTGGCTGAATGTGTCGTTTCAGGGTGGGAGAATGCCAGAATGTTCAGGGGACGGTGTGTTGGGGCTGTGTGTTGGGGGAGTGTTGGGAGGGTGTGTTGGGGGTGTTGGGGCTGTGTGGGGGGAGTGTAGGGGCTGTGTGTTGGGGTGGGGGGGGAGTGTGTTGGGGAGCGGCTCCTCTCCGGGCTTCAGACCTGTATCAGCTGTGTTTAACAGCACTGGCAGGAGCAGTGGGATGAAGCTGATTTACGGCGCCTTGGTGCTGTAGACCTGGTCCGCTGTGTGGAGGGATCTGGCTGCGGCAGGCTGGCCTGTGTGTGCTGTAGACCCGGTCCGCTGTGTGGAGGGACCGGGCTGCGGCAGGCTGGCCTGTGTGTCTCTCTCCTCACCACTGCGTCATGTTCGCGTTCCGCTCGCGCCAGCTGGCCCACATCTCCTACCCCCCCACCCCCCCCCGAAACGGGCTGGACATAACAGATCTACTCCCAAACATCCCTCTCTCCCCCCTACCCCTCCCGCTCTCTCTCTCCCTCTCTATCCCTCCCTCTTTCTCTCCTCCTCTTTATCCCTCTCTCCCCCCCTACCCCTCCCGCTCTCTCTTTCTCTCCTCCTCTTTATTGCTCTCTCCCTCACTTTCACCCTCCCTCTCTCTTCTTCCTTCTCTCTCTCCCTCTCTATCCCTCCCTCTTTCTCTCCTCCTCTTTATCTCTCTCTCCCTCTTTATCCCTCCCTCTCTCTCTATCTCTCCCGCTCTCTTCTTCCTTCTCTCTCTCCCTCTCTTTATCCCTCCCTCTCTCTCTCTCCCTCTCTTTATCCCTCCCTCTCTCTCTCCCTCTCTCTTCCTCCTTCTCCCTCTCTCTCTCCCTCTCTCTATCCTTCCCTCTCTGTCCCTCCCTCTCCCTCTCTCTCTATCCCTCCCTCTCCCTCTCTCTTCCTACCTTTCACCCTCTCTCTCTCTTCCTCCTTCTCCCTCTCTTTCTCTCTCTCTCTCCTGTCTCTCCCTCACTCACATCTGTAGGCCAGATGGACACCGCTGTGCCACGCTGGGTCCCCCTCGGCCTCTCTCTCTCCCTGTATACGCACGGTGTCGATCGCCCACTTTACGACACTCTGCCTCTCTCTCTCCCTGTATACGCACGGTGTCGATCGCCCACTTTACGACACTCTGCCTCTCTCTCTCCCTGTATACGCACGGTGTCGATCGCCCACTTTACGGCACACTGCCTCTCTCTCTCCCTGTATACGCACAGTGTCGATCGCCCACGTTACGGCACTCAGCCTGTCTCTCTCTCCCTGTATACGCGCGGTGTCGATCGCCCACGTTACGACACTCTGCCTCTCTCTCTCCCTGTATACGCACGGTGTCGATCGCCCACCTTACTGCACTCAGCCTGTCTCTCTCTCCCTGTATACGCACAGTGTCGATCGCCCACGTTACGACACTCTGCCTCTCTCTCTCCCTGTATACGCACGGTGTCGATCGCCCACCTTACGACACTCTGCCTCTCTCTCTCCCTCTATACACGCGGTGTCGATCGCCCACCTTACTGCACTCAGCCTGTCTCTCTCTCCCTGTATACGCACAGTGTCGATCGCCCACGTTACGGCACTCAGCCTGTCTCTCTCCCTGTATACGCACAGTGTCGATCACCCACGTTACGACACTGCCTCTCTCTCTCCCTGTATACGCGCGGTGTCGATCGCCCACCTTACGACACTCTGCCTCTCTCTCTCCCTGTATACGCGCGGTGTCGAGCGCCCACGTTACGGCACTCAGCCTCTCTCTCTCCCTGTTTACGCACGGTGTCGATCGCCCACTTTACGGCACTCAGCCTGTCTCTCTCTCCCTGTATATGCGCGGTGTCGATCGCCCACCTTACGACACACTGCCTCTCTCTCTCCCTCTCTTTACGTTCGGTGTCGAGCGCCACGCACCCCGCCCGTGGGGATGAGGCCTGCCACGCCTGGTCTCAGCGCTGAACGAGACTCGGGCATTTGACCTCTGACCTTTGACCCCTGGAATGTAAGAGGATGAGGAGAGCTGAGCCAGTCAGACTGCCTTTTGACTGATTTGTCATCTGTCCTGGTGTCTAGAGAGCATCTAGCACCGTGCCAGGCCTGGTCATGAAGACTCCCAGAGTCACGATGGATATGACACACACACACTGAGACTGTTATAGCTACCCTGGATCCACACTGTGAATCCACTGAGCACTGAGGCTTTCTGGTGCTGAGAACAGGCAGGGAAACCCTAAATATGACACTGCTGCCCCTGTAACACTTGTAATTCCTGGCTTGCAAAATTCACTGTCATACTTAGAGAGAGTCCTGTAATAAGACCATTTCTACAGTAGTGCGTGTGTATTGTTTTTATGGAGAGCTTGCTGTGTTTGGAGCGGGGGGTGCGGGGGCAGAATTTGGGATGTTTTTTGCTCCAGAACCTCGTTGCGGGGGGTGGAGGGTGGAGGGTGATTTAGGGCAGGGCCAGGGGGGGTAATGTGTGTCCTCTGACCCCCACCCCCCAGGTGGATGATGACAGAGTGGACGTCCTGCTCCAGGACCTGTGGGAAGGGGTCCCAGAGCAGGCAGGTGGCCTGTACCCTGCAGCTGCCCAACGGCACCCTGGTGAAGGCCCGGGACAGGGACTGCGCCGGCCCCCGACCCCCCCCCAGCCAGCGCTGCGAAGGCCAGGACTGCCTGACCGTGTGGGAGGCGGGCGTGTGGTCCGAGGTACGCCCACAACACACACCCCCCCCGAAACGGCAGCGCCCACAAACTCAACAATCCCAACCCCCCCCACCCCAAAACCACAGCGCCCACAAACTCAACAATCACGACCCCCCCCACTCTGAAACCACAGTGCCCACAAACTCAACAATCACAACACACACCCCCCCCCCCCGAAACAGCAGCACCCACAAACTCAACAATCACAACCCTCCCAAACATCAATGCCCACAATCTCAACCATGACGCACCCCCCCCCACCCAAACAGCACCGTCCGCAATCACAATCACAACACCCCTCCCAAACATCAATGCCCACAATCTCAACCATGACGCACCCCCCCCACCCAAACAGCACCGTCCGCAATCACAATCACAACACCCCTCCCAAACATCAATGCCCACAATCTCAACATACACTTGAAGTTGTTTTTAACAGTACCTGTAAGGGTTTTAGTTCAGTAAAATAATTTATTGAATTTGATTAAATTTCTGTGAAGAAAACACCATCCATTGCATTATAAGTGAAAAGTTGTGTTTACTGGACATGTGTTTACTGAAACCAAGATCTGTTTAAATTCTGAGAGAAAATAAATCCAAGGGAAAATTTGGTTGTTGAGAAACCCAAATATTTCTGAATGTGTTTTACAAGGGCCAGTGGGTTTGTGCCTTGATGCACTGTTATAGATTCCGTTCGACATTCGTCTTCAATTTTGATTCGCAATTAAATGTGAGATTTCTTTCCACGAACACACAGGTTGGCAAGATTAGCGATCATCATGAAAATAAGACTTGCACATAATTCAAGGACGAACTTGATGGATGACTGTTGATTGATTCCAGGCCTTTTTTGAAAATTTCACAGACTTCAGCTGTGAAACCTTTAGTGAGTTATCAAGCTGACATTAGCTGTACGCACACGGTATTACACAGTCACGTGGAGGTGAGGAGAGAACTGAGAGATGAGTCTTAGGTGTCCTTTCAGGTGTGAGGTCACAAATACTTCATTAGAACGTTCTTAACTGAACATTCTAATGCTGATGTCACAATCTCTACTGGCAACTGAAAGCAGTGGAATTCTAAGAACAATGAATGTTGAAAAAACATTCCAGTGGTGATTATAAGCTTTTTATACTATTTGTATAGCATCATACAAACAGCAGCTCAAATACGCTGTATGACCAAAAGTGTCTGGACACCCCTTGGTCTGGGGCTGTTTTTCATGGTTTGGGCTAGGCCCCTTAGCTCCAGCGAAGGCAAATCTTAATGCTACAGCATACAATCACATTCTATAGGATTTTGTGCTTCCCCAACATTTTGGGAAAGGCCATTTCCTGTTTCAGCATGACAATGCCCCCAAGGCACACAGCAAGGTTCATATAGAATTTTCTTTTCAAGAACGGTGTGGAAGAACTTGACTGGCCTGCACTGAGCCCTGACCTCAACCCCATCCAACACCTTTGGGATTAATTGGAAAGCCAACTGCGAGCCAGGCCTAATCGCCCAATCAGTGCCCGACCTCACTAATGCTCTTCTGGCTGAGTGGAAGCAAATCCCTGCAGCCTGTGCTCCAACATCGAGTATAAATCCCAGAAGAGTAGAGGTCATTACAGGCATTTGTCAGATGCTCTTATCCAGAGCGACGTACAACAAAGTTATACACTTTGTTGTACATCGCTCTGGATAAGAGCATCTACCAAATGCCTGTAATGTAATGTAAATGTAATGTCATTATGGCAGCAAAGGGTGGACCAACTTCACATTAATGCCCATAATTTTGGATGAGATGTTGGATGTCAGGTGTCCACATACTTTTGGCCATGTAGTGTACAACTTTATCTTTTTAAAAATTATGCAAATTCTTCACACTTGGAAGCGGAGACCTGATTGCTCAAACCATCAACTGGAGCGGGATTTTAAAGATTATCAATCGTCGAGAACAGAAATCTGGTGCTGATGCAATGCTCAGCAATGACCACAGAGAAATGGGCTTGCCTCTCTGTTCTCTGACTGCTTTGACACACACGCTGATCTTTTCCTGCAGAACATCGCTGGTGACATCGGCACTAGAACGTTCCGTTTAGAACATTCTGATGGCACGTCTGCGATCCTGAGCCTTAGAGGGTTAATGAAGCTCAGGGTTCCGCAGGTGAGCTGAGGTTCCGTCGGTTCTGCGACCCACCTGGGCATCGGTTCTGCGTCCCACCTGGGCATCGGTTCTGTGTCCCACCTGGGCATCGGTTCTGTGTCCCACCTGGGCATTGGTTCTGTGACCCACCTAGACATCGGTTCTGTGTCCCACCTGGGCATCGGTTCTGCGTCCCACCTGGGCATCGGTTCTGTGACCCACCTGGGCATCGGTTCTGCGACCCACCTGGGCATCGGTTCTGCGACCCACCTGGGTGTCGCTCCGCCCAGCCGGTGCCAGCCTCTCCCTTACAGGTGGCTGGCACTGGAAAAAAGGAGCCGCAGGAATAAATGAATCCCCTCACAGAAAGCTGCCTTGTTTCAGCAATTTATCGCTAAATGAGAACACGTGCGGTTAATTTCAAAATTGCTTTTTTTATGAACTTGCGAGGCGTTTTGGGACTGAGTTTCAGCGCGAGCTCTGCGTTAAGGGGGGCATACTTCTGTTGAAATGGAGCGTGGCTCCAAGCAGGCATTTAAAGAATTTTTCTCACAACAGCGTTCTCAGAGTGACCGGGCTGCTGTGCATGCGTTTAAGAAACGTTGTTTATTGGCCTGTAATCACTGGTGCAGTGAAATGATTGTTCTCTCTTGTGTCACATAAGTACAGTACATGTGTGTATGGTACATTTGTGTGTCCAGTACGTGTGTGTGTACAGTGGAGTGTGTGCACTACAGTGTGTATATAGTAGTGTGTGTGTGTACAGTACTGTGTGTATTGTACAGTGTATGTCTATAGTACTGTGCGTCTAGTGCAGTGTGTGTGTGTATAGTACAGTATGTGCAGTACAGTGTGTGTAGTATTGAGCAGCTCTTGGGGGTCTGTGAGGTCAAAGGTCAGGCATCTCCCCAAGCATAAATCACCCCCCAGCAGCATGTGCTCCTCCAGCTACTCGGCTGAAGGGGGGAGGGGGGGGCAGGCTAGCACCGCCCCGCCCCGCCCCGCCGATTTCTGGGCATGGTGGTTGGACCGGACCATCCTGACCCAGCCTCCGGTGCGATGACCTCATTCTTTCATGTTGGGCGGGGGCGAAAATGAGGGAGCCCCAGGAGAAGCTAGCCCAAGAGCAGTGCAACAGGCACGGACCAATTAAACCACTTTCGGCAGGATGAAAGATGAAAGAACTCCTTTTTGGGGAGTTTTTTGGTTAATGGTGTCTGTGTACAAAAGCAGTCGTGCAAAAACACCCCATCCCCCCATTCCACACACACACAAACACATAGTACCACCCCACCCTCTTTGTGGGGGGGGGGGGGAATCTCCCAAAATGCAAAGCGTTGATTTAGGGCCTCCTCATGAAGTAGTTACTCAACGGCTGTAACTCACCTGGGGAAGTGAACAATCTGGAAGCTCTAAACTGAAACATCTGCTGCCACAGAGGGCACGTGGGGGTTGGGGGGGGGGGGGTTCTGGGTGGGGGGCGGGGTGGGGGGCTCGGGGTATCTCCTCGCCTTTCATCGCCCCGCCCCCCCCCCCCGTCTCGCCGGGACGTGTTGAGGCAGATGAGGGGAATGCGGGGGGATGTGTCTTGGGACGTGTCCCGGCGTAAATCCTGTGCCCCTCCCCCCCTCCCTCCCATCCCATCCCACCCCCCCCGGGGGTTTTTTGGGGGCTCTGTGTGTTCCGCAGTGCTCTGTGAAATGCGGCCGGGGGGCCAGGCACCGGCTGGTGAAGTGCACCAACCCCCGCAGGAAGTGCGACCTGACCACGCTGCCCCGCGAGGTGGAGGAGTGCGAGGACTACTCCCAGTGCTACGTGTGGAGGACCGGCGACTGGGCCAAGGTACGCCCCTCCGTCACCCGCCCAAATCCCTGCACCCGAAACCCTGCTCCTAAAACCCTGCCCCTCCATCACCCGCCCAAAACCCTGCGCCCAAAACTCTGCCCCTCTTCCTCAAGGGACTCTCCATCACCCGCCCAAATCCCTGCGCCCAAAACCCTGCCCCTCTTCCTCATAGCCCCCTTCATCACCCGCCCAAAACCCTGCCCCTCTTCCTCATAGAGCTCTTCATCACCCGGCATTCCAAAAAAGCTCCCTAATCCCTGCTCCTCTAATCCCTGCTCCTCTTCCTCATAGGACTCCTCACCACCCGCCATTCTTCAACCATCTCCCAAAACCCTGCCCCTCTTCCTCACCCGCCATTCCTAAACAAATACCAAAACCCTTCCCCTCTTCCTCATAGGACTCTTCATCACCCGCCATTCTTCAACCATCTCCCAAAACCCTGCCCCTCTTCCTCACCCGCCATTCCTAAACAAATACCAAAACCCTTCCCCTTCTTCCTCATAGGACTCCTCATCACCCGCCATTCTTCAACCATCTCCCAAAACCCTGCCCCTCTTCCTCACCCGCCATTCCTAAACAAATACCAAAACCCTTCCCCTCTTCCTCATAGGACTCTTCATCACCCGCCATTCTTCAACCATCTCCCAAAACCCTGCCCCTCTTCCTCACCCGCCATTCCTAAACAAATACCAAAACCCTTCCCCTCTTCCTCATAGGACTGTTCATCACCCGCTATTCCTCAACCAGTTCCCAAAGCCCTGCTCCTCTTCCTCATAGGACTCTATCATTCGCCATTCCTCAGCCTGCTCCCGAAATCCTTCCCCTGTTCCTCGTATAACTCCAGCACCTCTGTGCCAGTCGTTCTTCAACCCTCCCTCTCTTCTACTCGGCTCCAGTGACTAATATCCAACATTTTTCCAATCTCCCTCTGTTCAACCCCAGGCAGTAATCCCCAGCATTTCTCCAGTTCTCCATCTCTCTGTTCGACCCCATTGACTAACCCCCATCATTTAATTTCATTTCATTTCATTTATTTATTCGCACCATAAAAGCAAGAACAATAAAAAAACAATACAAAATGGGGGGAAAAAAGCAGGTGCCGGTGAGGTTTGAAACCCAAGTGGGCTTATAAATATACCTCACCGAGAAGAATAAAATTATATGATGTATACAATGGAAACAACAATAAACAACATTTCTCTAACCCTTCCACTGTCACGTTGTTCAACCCCAATGACTAATCCCCGACATTTCTCCAACCCTCGCTCCCTGTGTAGCCCCCGATGCCTCGACTGTAACCTCTATATCAGCTGTTCTACTCTCCTTCGTTCTCCAGTGACCCAGTGCATATGAAAGTGAGCCTGTCTTTGACAAGTTACCATTTAACTGTCACTGACAGAATTTACTGTAGTCCAAATGGAGTTTAAACAACTGCTTCCTCCGTCGTCGCGGGAACTAATTTGTAAATTGGCGGGGCCGCGTGCCTGCCAGAGAGGAAATTCAGCCAAGAAATATAGTCATAATCACACGTCATAATCATAACAATAACCGTGTACATTAATCACGTATTAAACAGCAGTGTGGCCAGTGCTCTCTTGTAGATGCAGATGGATCGCCGCCATTGGTTTTCATTCTGTGTAGGATTGTGAAATTTGGCAGGACCGCAAATGTAGCGTAACTGTCGCGGTACAGAGCATTTATATTAGGCCCTTGTTTAGGGTGTGCTGCGATCAGCCAATCAGCAAGCATGGGGGAGTGGCTTTCCACATCTGCGGTTGCCTGGCAGCAGGCAAAACACCCATTGTGACATCAGCAGGTGACTCTTGCGGAATTCCAGGTGCATTATGGTCTGTGTTACAATGCAGACAGGCCATTCTGAATTACTACCCTCTGAATGTCATAATGCAACAAATCTGATTTCTTCTTCACAAAGATTGTGACCCCAGGACCCTGTAAGCGAGCAAATTAATTTAATCCAACCCATCCCTTATATTAAATGTTGGCCAACATTTGTCCGTATATCCTCCTGATAGCTGTCAAAAAAAGTTTAAGCATTTGAGTTTTTTGACATAATACAAGTGTCTTGGATGACAAAAACCTGTTGCAGTCAAAATATTTTAAAAAATATCATTTATTTTATATTTAACGACTGTCCCATGCAGTGTAGGTTTCAGCATATGTGATTCTCGAGATTCAGACCAGAATGTTCATGTCCCCTACAGGGGACAACATGACTTGGATGGTTTTAGTTGGAATTGGAATTGACATTTTTGGACGTGCGTCAGAACTGCACGTGCAGCCAACGCAGTGCGCGATCCGACTGGTGAGAAAGTCCGTGAAAAGCTTCGGACATACCGCAAGGCTTTTTTTCTCCCCATATTTATCTTAAAAGCAGCTCCAGGCCGCCGGGGCGTCCCGCGGGTGACGCGCGGTCGGGGTGCCCCCCCCCCTGTCCTACGGCGAGCGGGGGCGCTGTCACGCGCCTGACGGATATGCGCCTCACGCCGCTCCTCACAGAGCGCTTAAGCACGTCCACTACGCGCCGTCACCTAAATCTGCGGCCCGGGAGCTCTCCCAGAGCGCCGACCTCCGACCCCCTCGGCTCCAGCCAATCGCAGGCCGGCTTCTGCCAAACAGCAGAGAGATGGATCGGCGGTCGGCTTTGGCTTGCTGCTGTTGTTTTTCTTGTTATCCCGTCCGATGACCGTTTTAACAGCAAAATATGTGTTTTCTAAGTTTGACAAAAGAAGGAAGTTATTGAAAAGCAGGAGGCAAGCCTTTAGCTGTGACATCTCTCAGGTTTACAGTGATCTGAAAAAAGAGAGGAGGAAAAGAAGAAGGCAGGAAATAGATTGTATGTGGTGTCTTTTCTCTCTGTGGACATAAGACAATGTGGTGCCTTGGGGGGTGGTATATGATGGAGTTTCCAGCTGACAGACACTGTGGACTTGAACTTGCTGGAGGCCACGGGGTTCAAAGGTCAGGGGTCAGGTTTGCGGTGCTGTCCATCACACCCCCCCCCCCCCCCAGAGTGGAGTACTGCGTTTCAGAACACAGAGGGCTGAGAGTTCTGAAAGCAAAGAGAATGCTTCACTGTCTGACTCCTGTCACTGTAGTAGCTGGTTTTAGTGTGACACTCATCACTTGGGTACTTGGGTAGCTGAGGAATGCCTCTTGTCCCCCCTTTTTTTTTGTTTTTTTGGTGGTGCTGTTCTTTCAAACAGTCACCCCCATTGACCATCTCCATATAGTTACAGAAACAGTATTAAGTGTTTTATTTACACTCTGGCCCTCAACAGGCATTGTTATCCAGCGACATGCACGGCTTGATTTTTTATTTTATTTTATTTTTTACACACAATCCAGCTGGATTTTTACTGAAGCAGTGCAGTTTGGGTACCTCGCTCAAGGGGACAGCGGCCATGAATTGGATGGGATTCAAACCCACAGCCTAGTTCCATGCCCAGATAGTGAACCGTCAAGGAAACAGCCTTCGTCACAGAACCCAAAGGCCAGTTAGAACGCCACAAAAAATGTTTCGGTCAGTCCCTATGCCGCGCGAAGCAGAACCGTGTAATGTCTGTGTCACCCTCCGCTCCCCGTAAAACCAGCCCATGTAATATCAACGCCACTCCGCGTAAAACCAGCGCACGCAATCGCAATTCCACGTTTGTTTGTTTTATTAAACGTGCCTTGCGCCGTGAGTTATCCCTTCGTCTTTACCAGACGGTAGCTGTGCTAATAATCCAGGCTCAGCTGCGTAAACAGCGTGCCCAGATGTGGCCGTCTGCGCTAAAAAAAAAAAAACGAGCTAAGCGGACGCTACAGGTCCCGCAGCTGCATGGCGGTGGCAGCGGTTCCGGTCTCTCTAACGCGCATCCGTCACGACGCGTAAATGTTCATCCGAGCGGTCGGCGGTTTAAGAGCCGTATTTAAAGAAACGCCCGGCCCGTGTCCCCGTTAACGGGTGAATTTTGACCCATCGTTCTGTGTTTTTTAGAATTAGCAGCGCTTAATTATTATTTTTTTTTTTTAATGACGAGACTTTATTTATAGTCTCAGGCGAACAGTGCAGTAGAAACAGTTACAGTTCCCCGGTGGGGCAGCTCTGTTGTAAACCTTACTTCACCTCTTTCAAGTTGCTGTCCAGCACTATAAATAGATTGGATTTTATTTTATTTTTTAAATAAATAATATTTTTAGTGGCTGCGGCTAAATATCTGAACCATCTAAATGCTTAAATTTCAGACATGCCCAGAAGCCCAGTGAGGGATAGATTGCAGAGAGAGATATGCATAATGCATTGAGCATGGCTGCTGTACTGCAGGGCGTGGCCTGTTCCTCCTGGCCTGTTAGATCCCTCTGGCCTGCCAGTCCTTTGCTGTAGGTCTCTGTTGCCCCCCCCCCCACCCCCACTCTCCCTCCCCAGGCCAGAATAAAGCTCTTATTTCCGTCCCCCGTACAACAACTGCAAACACAAGCATCCCGGAGCAGTTACTGTAAAAGAGTGACCTACAGCCTCTGGCTTCCTCTGGATAAGACCACTGCATGGCCAATCACATGCATTCTGTGCCTGTCATGTCTGCAGCCTGTTATTAAACCAGAGGAACTACCCCGGAGACATGAGAAGGTTCGGTCTTATAAAAGGTGTTTTCAGTTCAAGGATAACATTTTGGGGAAAAAAAGGGGGGGGGATAGTAAATGCAAATTCGCCTTCTAAAATAAATCAGAGAACTTGTCCTTAACTTTGACTTTTGTTGGCGAGCCCCAGCAGCAGAAGAGAACAGAGTGTTGTGTTCTGTGACTGTGTGTGCTGGTTCAGTGTTGGCCATGGAAGACTGCTCTGATTAATTAGCTGGTGCCGCTGTGTGACTAGTGCTGTGACACGACTGTAACCAGACCCAACGCCTGACAATGGGGCGGGGTCAGTTGTGTCTAACACATGCACGCACACACACACACACACACACATACACTCTCTCGTGCATGCACACGCAAACATGCACAGAAGCACATGCAGACACTCACACACACACACACACACTCTCTCTCTCTCTCTCTCTCGCGCACACATGCAAACACACAGAAGCACACACATGCACATACACATACAAGTACACGTGCACATACACGCACATTACAGAATTATGTGAAATATTTGGTGTATTGCAGTATCAAAAAAAAAAAAGCACATTTGCATTACATCTGCTTAAATTTTTTCAGTCTTGTCAATGCTCACACGGTTACAAGAAATAGTACAAAATGTGTACATATTTGGAATAGGTCTCATTTTGGTTTAATCCTTTAACAATCAACATGTCCATGTCTACAGTACTCAAGACGTCCTTCACATTTTAAAACACAGCACTGTAAATTCATTAATTCTTCAGTCTGGAATGTTTATCCAAAATAAACAGAGACGTTTTCTATGTGTTTTGGCTTGGGCTGTTTGCAGTAAATTACAGTCGCCCCCCCCCCCCCCAGGAAAGACACGGACACGCTTTAATTGAATTAGATAAGTCTAACTGCGTTCAAATAAGCAGATTATTTACATTAATAAGGCCTTTTCATCTCAGCGGCCCTCCGCACAGGCCTCAAAGGAAACGGATGCAGGAAGTGACTGATTAGAACATTTCAGTCTGAGGTTCTGGGGCAGCCGCTAATCTGCTGCAATTAGCATCCGTACGCGGTGAACTCTCCGCGCCGTTACTGGCTGTCCTTACAGGAAGTAGATGGAGGCCAGGTTATGAGAAGTCCAACGTGGCCTCGTACACTTGCGTTTTTTTTTTTCCTTTTTTTTTCTCTCTAGCACCAGAGTATGCTTCTGTTATCTTCCAGCCATCCATTATCTATAGCTGCTAGTCCTGGGCAGGGTGCTGGAGCCTATCCCAGCATGCAATGTGCGAGGGGCGGGAGTACACCCTGGACAGGCCGTCACTCACACGCAGTTTCTGACCGTGGGGCAGGCGGGCCATCCTGTCGTGGGGCACGTCCTGCTGAAGCTGTTTTCGGGGCAGTGATGGGACGGGGCTGGATCCAGACAGTGCTGGTCCTGGAGCACACGCGCGGGGGGGGGTTTCTTCTGACCGGGACTTGGGCGTAACCGTTGGACGCGATGGTGGCGCAGTCCGCTGGTCGAGCGCGGAGGGGAAAACTGTGGCGGCTAGCAGCGCGGGGTTGTCCAAAAAAAAAAAGAGAACAGGTTTCCAAAGTAAACCGTAAAGGATTGGACCCTTTATAATAAGGGCCCATTTTTGAACTTTTTTTTTGCTTGACCCAATTCTTGTTTTTGGCATGCCATCTCCTTATCCACATTTGTGCAAATGAAGGAATGATGCAATGTAATGGATTTTGAGAGTTTGGGGAAGATTTTGTTCTTTTACCTGTTCACAGACAAAAAAACCTTCTGTTCCTTCTGTTCTCTACCTCCTGCAAACTTGAGATTTCAAGTCACCTTTTAAGAGAGATGAGGGTGTTGGAGAATTTGAGAATAAATCAGGTTAGATCAAAGGTGACTTCCTTTGTGCCAGAGATTAGAGGCAAGTTGACATTTCTGAGAATGTGAGCCAGTTAGATGTTATCCTTCCTGGCAACTGTTCTAACAGATCCAATTGGATTTGGATTTTAAACAAGTCTTCTCTTACACAGAGCGAGAGAACCTGTAGCTACCAGGCTGTGACCCCTAGTTTTTAGAATAAATGCTCATTGCATTCCTGTCCTAACACTAGTCAACTGCTTGTTGAAGTGAATTTATTATTTCTCATGAAAGCGTTCTTGTAGCATTCTCTGTAATCCATTTTCCAGGGACATCACCTTTGACCCCATCACCACATGTGCTCAGTGACAGTTGGATGTTTTGTGTCCCCCCCCTCTCTGGCCCGCCGTGTGCATTTTGGCCCCCCTAGGCTTCCGTAGTCGTTTCTCATTCGCGCCTCTGTCCCGCTCCCTGCAGTGTTCCATTACCTGTGGCAAAGGGATGCAGTCGCGGGTGATCCAGTGCATGCACAAGATCACCGGGCGTCACGGCAACGAGTGCTTCTCGTCGGAGAAGCCGGCGGCATACCGACCCTGCCACCAGCAGCCCTGCAACGAGCGGGTGAACGTCAACACCATCACGTCACCGAGGCTGGGTGAGCTGCACCAAATCACACCAAAACACACCATCACACTATAAACACCATCACACTATAAACACCATCACGTCACCGAGACTGGGTGAGCTGCACCAAAACACACCATCACACTATAAACACCATCACACCACCGAGACTGGGTGAGCTGCACCAAAACACACCGTCATACGGTCACACTATAAACACCATCACATCTCCGAGACTGGGTGAGCTGCACCAAAACACACCATCACACTATAAACACCATCACATCTCCGAGGCTGGGTGAGCTGCACCAAATCACACTATAAACACCATCACGTCTCCGAGGCTGGGTGAGCTGCACCAAAACACCATCACACTATAAACACCATCACACTATAAACACCATCAAATCACTGAGACTGGGTGAGCTGCACCAAAACACACCATCACACTATAAACACCATCACATCACCGAGACTGGGTGAGCTGCACCAAAACACACCATCACACTATAAACACCATCACACCACCGAGACTGGGTGAGCTGCACCAAAACACACCGTCATACGGTCACACTATAAACACCATCACATCTCCGAGACTGGGTGAGCTGCACCAAAACACACCATCACACTATAAACACCATCACATCACCGAGGCTGGGTGAGCTGCACCAAAACACACGTCACGCTATTTGAAGCATAAGAAAACACTGGATGGGGTTGGAGAGAGATGCAGAAGGCCGCTAAATACACCGGACCCAGCGCAGAACCTGTGCCAGGCATACCATACCGAGCGGTAGCGCCAGAACAAGTTCACAGAAACTTGGATTTGGAACAAGCACACGTCCCCCGCCCCCCGTGTCTGTAAGAATTTTATTTCAGACAGACGCAGTCAGATGTGATGCATTCTGGGATAGAGGATCCGGGTTTATCTTGCGCTGGGGGGGGGGGGGAGGAGGAGGAGGAGGAGGAGGGAGCCCAGTCCGTAATGGCAGAGTGTTTACGTTCGGGACACGGTCGCTTGCGTTCGCTTTTTAATATAAACACAGCTGCCGGGAGCCTCGGCCGGGGTACGAAACTGGGGGGGTGGGGGGTGGGGGGGTACGAACCAGGCGGGGCAGGGGGTTCGAACCCGGGCCGGCTCCCCAGAACGGTCCCCCCGGCTGGAGGGCCTGAACGCATGGAGCGGGCCTCCCCCGAAAATCACCACAAGGGTTGCAGCTCTCTGGGAAGAGGGGCCATCTTAAAAAACGGTGAAAACACCGAGTTCAACATGCTCAGCCTTTGCTGTTGCTGTTAAGCCTCGCAGGGATTTTTAAAAGCCTGCTGGGGAATAAACTGTTTCTCAAACATGTTTTTCTGACTGTGACAGTGTTGCCTGGCTTTGAAGCGCCACACACGAACTGTGGCTAGAAGGGGTGCGCTTCTCTGAAACACTCACCCAAAAAAATAAATAAATAAAATACAGACTTCTCCCCATTACAAACCACACAGAGCTACAGGTGAGCTGCAGCCAATCAGGAGAACAGGTGCCTTACCCACTAATGCCAGGCCATGGTGGCAACAAGCAAGCTGCAGGCTAGACCTGGGTCAAATAATTATTTTAAATACTTCAAGCCTTTAGGCGTCAAAACTATTCCTGCAGATTACTAACAATTCAAGAAAGAAACATATTTTCATGCGTATATAAATCAAAGTCTCTCTATTGCGTGATTGTCGGTTCAGAAAGTTTGGAAAACCCAGCTCTGCGCTACAGGTTAGCCTGCCTTTCCCTAGACTAATCTGCACTGTGGTCAAGTGAAGTCGGAGGGTGAGATTTACCTCACGAGAGGTGTTTTCTTTGCGTTTCCACGGTGCTTGCCCACACATGGCGCAACTGTAGGTCCGAGCCTCAGCTGTGTTTTGTTTGCCTTGCCGGAGTTTTCATTCGGTCTCAGCGGCGGGAATTCGGCACGCGGTGGTCCGCCACCGTCTGATTGCGAGCTGTCACGAGACGTCTCACTGCGCGCGCCCACTGAAACCAGTAAAGTGCGTCAGCGGACTGCGTCCCGCCCACGACGAAGCGATGTTCGAAAGTTCCAACGCAAACGGAACGCAGTGAAGCAAAGATAATATAGTACTGTTTGTATGAGGACGCAGTGTGTAATACGGACTCCGTGTGCGGAATTTCTCCTCAACGGCATCTGTCATTGAAGAGGAGAGATGAACTCCAATATTTCTAACTTCCAGTAAGAAATAGCCCAAACGGGCAAAAAGTTAAAAATTTTAAAATAAATTAAAAAATCGTACTGGACACCTATTTTTGTTTGAATTCCAGCAGCGTCGAGTGAAGGCTTGATAATAGCATCTATTCTCCCGCGATTGAGATGGATCAATTAATCATACTTTTAGAAGGCACCACAGGGAAATTACAGATATCTTTAGGTATTTAATTGCCTTTGCGGTTGTTGTTCTTGCCTCATTAATTATCCAATGCCGGCTCAAACCTCTCCGAAGCTCTGCTTGACAGTGGGATGCTTCGGCATTGATCTCTGCACGACAGTGCCACCCAGAGGAAATTGCATAACATTTCAGGCTAAAAACAGTGGTATTCAAGGGTAAAACCTTCCAGTAGACCCGAGCTGTCCAACCCTGTTCCTGGTCCTATGCCGTCCTGTAGGGTTTCGCTCCAACCCTAACAAAGCACGCCTCGATCAACAGCTAGAGAGCTTGCTGAGCTGCTAATTAATAGAATCAGGCGTGACAAATTAGGGTTGAAATAAAAACCTACAGGATGATAGATCTCCAGGAACAGGGTTTGGCAGCCCTGCAGATGTATGTAATGTTTGCTTCATGCAAGTCGAGACAATTAGGGTTTACAATATGCAGTGTTCTTCTGTTACAGCTAATTCTTATTCATATTGCAGTCTCTGGTCTTAATCTCAAGAACCACATATTCTACTATGCTGAAACCTACACCACAGGGACATTAATTAAAAATAAAATAATGTCTTTTAAAATATATTCAGTGTAACGCCTTCCAAGACACTTATTATGTCAGAAAATTAAAGTACTTAAGCTTTTTTCTGCCGGGCCTCAAGGAGAATATATAATGGACACATTAATATATAGTGTATATATGAGGCATTACAACCATAATTTAGGCACTGCACATACACACACGCGTGTGTGAGATGTGAGGGGGTAGTCTAGGTAATGAGGGGTAGGCCTAATGATAATATGCGCAGAATCTGTACTCCATATTATTGTTGTTAATGTTGTTGTTCAGTGGGGGAATAAAACCTTGTTCTTTCAAGAAACCTTAACTTCTATTGGACATCGGAGTTATAGAATGTTTTCAGACACCGCCTCAGCTGAAGACGAATTGGTATTCAGATCGCATCGCTTGTACTGTCTCGCCGAGCGAGTGCGTGCGTGGGCGTCTCGAGGTCCGCTGTTTTTTTTTTTTTTTCGCGGCCTCGGAACGGAAAGCTCGCGCCCGTTCGCGCGCCTTAACCCCGCGCGCTTTAAGTTAAAAGGCTTTTAAATTAACGGACGAATTAATGGACGAATTAACGGACGGAATGTCTCCCGGTCTTCCAGCTGCCCTGACGTTTAAGTGCCTGCGGGACCAGTGGCCGGTGTACTGCAAGGTGATCCGCGAGAAGAACCTGTGTCAGGACATGCGCTGGTACCAGCGGTGCTGCGAAACCTGCCGGGACTTTTACGCACAGAAGATGCAGCAGCGAAGCTGACACCCCCTCCCCCTCAATCCCCCACCCCCTTCCCAGGCGAATGTAAAAGCCCCCCTTTCCCCGCCCACGCACCCCTTTCCCTTTGCATATTTATGTCAAGTGCACTTACATGAATCAGATCTGGCATTGAAATACTCTTAACTCTTTAGGTGCTTGTAAAAAATTTGATCTCACACTGGCAGATCCATGAGGTGTCAACAGAACAAAAACGTACAATATTATATGAATGATTTACTCTCCATCGGTGAAAATAAATGCTTCTTTTTAAAACGGTCAGTCATTTATATAGGAACTTCACTGGTATCTTAAGTTAAAAAAAAAGTTAAAGTAATTATTCAAACTATGTCTGATATTAATTAATGAACCCATGTCTACACATAGAACAATCAAGATCCCTGTCGGCTTCAACCAAACAGTTCCCATTCTATTCCATGGCTTTATTAGACCTCCACAAATTTCACCTGTAGTGAACCAGTGGAGGCTGACATGCTTTAATGTTTTAAAAATTTTTTTTTTTTTTTTTTAAGCAATGTTCATGTTATGTAGGTGGTGACCCATCGCACAAGCCAAAATGTCTGTTATAATGATTTGATTCAGTCATTCACTAAGCTATTATAATTACATGGTGTCTGTGTAAAATATTATATCAAGAAAGAAAGGTGCCGTTTTTATATGATGTATCTGTAATATCCTTTTTAGTTTCTTTCATATGGTAATTCAATGGTGAACTCCTGAAAACCACAAAGGTCCACAGGATGTTGTGAAATTCTTATCCACTCTGCATTACTAAAGCTGTAATTCAGAATTTAAATTCAAAGTATATTCTGAAAGGGAAATAAGTTCATTGTCAATCAAGAGTGGCAGTTTTTTTTGTCTGTTGACTCAGACTTAAGATTTAAAAGCACTACTTTCAGTGGCTCAGCTGGAATAAGATGTTTTATTATGCTCGTGATTAAATTTTTATGTTGAACAAGGAAAATCAGGTCAAGGCAAGGCAGCTTGGTCTTTGGAAATAAAGTTGACCTTTGAAGCGGAGGTTACCCTTGGTGCTATAGTGGAATTGTGTCCTTACTTTAGAACTTTTAAGGGTCGAAATTTCACAAAAACGTAAGGAATAATGGCATTGCTAGGCACATTTACCAAATTTAACCATTTCTGCCCTACATGTTTATGTGTGTTTGTGCCTCGATATGGTGTATGTACTTATCGATCCTCAGAGAAGTACTGTATTTTCTTCACTTTGAGTTTTGGATAGTGACCATTTCAGCAAAATACTGGTGGTAGATGGCAGTCGTACTCCTAAGATTTAACTTTACATGCTATAATTTTGTTTCGTTTTTGTCAGAGGGCTGGTCTCCAGGTTTTTGGAGTAACGTGGCTATTTTAAATAAAGATTGTAGGTCAGACATTATCAGTCCTTATACTTCGTACCATTATAATCATAAAATGGCTGGCGTGGATGCAGGTTTTTTTGTTTTAACCCAGCAATACGACACCTGATTCAACTAAGTAACTAATCGTGGTCTTCAATAGAGACCTTTTTAATTCGAATCAGGTTTCTTAGTACTGGGCTAATATAAAAACCTGCACCCACTCTGGCCCTTTTCTGATAAGATTGGGGACCCCTGCTTTAGCTGAGTCCTTATCTTCTTTGTTATAAGAAGATACTAAAGCAAATGTACATTTGTGCGGAAGTGACTGTACATGGACTGAAATTATTCAAATAAGCTGTCAGTTGGTTATTTCAGCAGTAAATCATACCTTTATTCAGTTTAAAAAGCAGCAGTGATTTTTCTTTTCTTTAATTCAGATATTTTGTCTTGACATTTTTTCCTCAAGAAGACTGTATTGTTTCCCATTAGTGTAAGCAGACAATTCAACAGATTTTGCAACAGCTGTTTTTGCTCGCGTACCTGTTCTCGCACCTGTTTCTGGGCAGTGTTGAGAGAGCCTAATTCTCAAAATGCAGATCGGTGTTTTACCTGCTTCGTTCTTGATGTCTTGGAGAATGTAGGGAGAATGTTGATATTTGCACCAACTGGAGCACTATCTTAGTTTTCAGCATCTCAGTAAGCTATTCTAAAGGGAAATACCGCACCCCCCCCCCCCCCCCCACCACACACACACACAAACACACACACACACACACACATACACACACACAAACACACACACACATACACACACACACACATACACACACACACATACACACACACAAACACACACACACACACACACAAACACACACACTACCCCCACTATGCACCCATGCACACACACTCACAGACCCACACACCACACATGCACACTACACACATTACCGTCACTACATCCACACACACATACACCCACTACATTCACACACCCACCCACACACACACACACAATGTGAATTTAACACTAAGTTGATTATCTGTACTGTGCCACCTCCAGGATAATTATATGAAACTAAAGGGACAGCATGCAGTGACTTGTTAAGCTATGATGTTATCTGCATTAAGTTGTTTATTTGTGGTTTTTTTTGGCAGTCTTGTATCGTTAGCAAGCCCTGCCTCGTACAATTTAAGAGGTTTGGCTCTGCTCTGATAAATTAAGGAAGGGTAAACAACCTGCTGTGTGGCGTAGATTTAGCAAGATGCCCACACAAACATTACCATTGGTTCGCTAGTTTTTTTTTCTCTTTTTTTCCATGCTCTCTACTTGAATAAGGAAATAGCAGAAATACGAAAACACTGTACATGTTTACACTGAATTACTGTGTCACTGGTGTAGGCTCACACAAGGCCCGCGTTAGGCCCTTGTCCTGGTGCGAAAAATACTGCTCAAGATAAACTTCCTGTCGTTCAGTTGAGAAAAAACAAACATTCAAGGTCGAGCGCCATTAGCGTATGACATGCTAATATGATAGCATTTTATTGATTTATTTTCCTTGGTTTCGATATGCCACAGTTGAACTTGTGGGGTTTTTTTGTGTTAGTGTGTAGTATCGTTTCGAAAAGGTTTTTTTTTGTTTTGTTTTGTTTTTTTTTTTGCGGTTTTGGGAAACTGTCTGCAAGCTGTCTTTCTGTGAAAAGGCAAAAAAACATTGTATGGATGTGATTAATGTGTTCTCCATGTTTTCCTATGTTTTCCATTAAAAAGAAGTGTATGAATTATTGGATTCCAGTGTTATGCTTCAAAGACCACCATACCTTTTTTTGTGCAGAAATCCTACCTGGTCTTATTCCTTGGCATCTGTGTCATTGAACGTTAGCCTATCGATGCAAAGAGAATGAGATCAGGTTGACAATATGACAGACCGATCAACTTCAAAATTTACAGAATTCAAAAACAATTTTGAGTCAAAGTTGATATTGGCAGTTAGACAACATTGCAAACCGGAGAAAGAAACGTGGTCTTGGGTCAAAAGGTCGATGTCTGATCGCAGTTGTACCAATAACAGGCGCTCAGGCAGCGAAGTCAGGAATTGGCAGCATCTTGAGTCATTAAACGACACCAACAATAAAATCTCCTCCTCCTCCTTGTTCATTATTATTCACACTACTGCCGATGCTGATAACAGGATAATTAAACTACTATCAGCTTTATTAACTGTAAAACAATTGGCACGTTTGAAAGGGTGCGCTTGAGGATCGTGGTATTTAGAAGAAGCCAAACTACTTTACTGAGCTCTTTAAAAGTCATCTGAAGGTAACTGATATTTCCTGAGCCGTGCCGCAGTGGGTCCTGAGCATTACTTGTATTACTTATGAGTTTTCATTGATTCAAGGACCTGAGCTGTATTTCTTCTGTATTGATTTCGGAAGAAGCCCGTAGGGTAGCCTACTGTATCAGGCCAATTACATGCGCAGCTTTGATCAAATGTAAACCCCGTACTTTTAAATGCACCTCAAGCCCATTTACTCATTTCCTTAATACATTTTAACAGGAAGGAGGTATTTAAATGGCCCCTGTTACCGAGATAGAGGTGATACGGGGATGTTCTGGCCTGTGGAGACGAACAGCCGTCTCCATCAATTACATTTAAAGTGCCTGAAACGGCGGTCGGCTAGTCTTCACCGCAAGCCCCGTCGCTGGATAAGGAGGCAGATTAATCTCAACTGCCAAACTTGCGGCTCGGCGATCTACAGCTCGGATGACGCAAGTGTTTATGACCGCCGTCTCGTCCGTACGCACGCGTGCGGCGGAGTCTAATTTCAGTTCCTTGGTGGTCGGGTAATGTGGCGTGGTAATAAGGCCAGGTACGGTTACACGCGGCTGCCAAAGAAGCTGCCGCTTTCATGAATAATTAAGAGAAGGTCGCGGCTACCTGTTCTTACCGGCGCGTTTGAGCTGGCTCAGCGAAGAGAACGGAGGAAGAGTGCGGAGAAACATGGACCTGTCGGTCCTGCCGAACAATAACCACCCGGAGAAGTTCCTCCAGCTGGACGTGAACACGCTGCCGGCCAGCCACGGGATGTTCGACCGCGTGGGGTTCGCCGCGGGAGCGGCATTGTCCGGGCAACGGCAGTGGCAGAACAGAGTCTACTCACAGGTAGGACATGCGCAGCGTAATTAGCCGGGACACTGCGTCACTCCTGCTAACTAAAGTTTAGAACAGCCATCTTGGGGTGGCCTCTTGTCGGTTGGTTAAATCAACTGGCTGATGCTGTTGGCTGTTTTTGTGGGTGCAGGACCTGCGATGAGTTGCCTGCGATGGGTTGTGTCAGAAAGAATGGCGATATTATTTACTCTCGCGCATGCAGGAACGCTGTTTTCACAGATGCATACACGCACGCGATTATAGCCTTTCTTTGTTGATGCAGAAGACGCGTTTCTTCACACAAAATAGATCGTTAAATGCAAGATTTTTTTTCTAATTTGTAAATGTTCTCAATAATGTACAATGGATTATTAGCGGATTATTCATTTAACATTTGCCAGGGGTTAGAAAGGTACCCTGGTAAAGGGTTGTTTTGAACCTGAATACATTTGATCCTGCGGTGGTGTAATGAGGTTGGAGGGTAAAATTGCATTCAGTAAAACGAGCTCTGAGGGAAAATTAGACCGACTCATCTTCCCTCTTTCCTAATATCTCACTCTTTCTCTTTTTGATCCCTCCTGTTCCTCCCCCTCTCTCTCTCTCTCTCTCTCTCTTTTGCCCCCGCAGCGGGAGGACAGCGCTGTGAACGTGCGAAGCTTGTCCGCGGGGGGTAGCCCCGCGTTTACGGACCGGGTCCTGGAGAAGCACATCACGCCGGTCACTCTCAAGACCAAAATCAAGACCAACCCCCTCTACTCCGACCCCAGGGCTGACCGGGACGAGTGGGAGAGCAGGACGCCCAAACCGTCCTGGACCATCCAGGATTTCGACAGGCACTCGACGCAACCCGACCTGGCGGGCTATTTAAAGGTACTGAGCGTATATAATTCAGCTGGCTTGTGTAGGCCTGTTTGGAAGCCTTTGGCTCACGGACCTTCCGTTAGTGAATATTCAGTACAATTTAAGATGAGGACTATAGTCCCATTTTAGAGCAATTGATGATACACAAACAGCCAGTGGCACGGAAATACACTTTGTCAATATTACATTAGAGGCATTTAGCAGACGCTCTTATCCAGAGCGACTTACACAACTTTTTACACAGCATTTACATTGCATCCATTTATACAGCTGGAGATATACTGAAGCAATGCAGGTTAAGTACCTTGCTGAAGGGTACAACAGCAGTGTCGAACCTGTGACCTTTAGGTTACAAGACCCAGTTCCTTACCCATTATACTACACGGCCGCCCATTACACGTCACCATTACACGTTGCTGAAATTTAATGTTGGTGAGGTAGCGGCGCCTTGGTTTTCCCTGGTGCGAAGCATGGAACTTAATGACTAGTTAGAGACAAGGTGGCAGACACAATACTTGGATAAAAGATGCACAAGATGGATGCTTGTGTTCTTAAGGGCGATGGCCATTTTTCTTCTGCATTCATTCACTTACTTCTTTTATTTATTTTTTTTTTTAAGTCTAGCATAGTTCATTTGTTTAATGCTTCTAGGCTGGATCCCCGGGATAACTCTTTGTCCTAGCTCGGCAGAAACACTCAAATCATAGGGGCCTGGCTCAAGGACGCGCACGCAGGTACGGTGCCGTCCCACAGTTTTTATTTTAACAGCTCCATTAATCTCCGCCATAAACTATTATACACAAAGAACAAAGAGCCGCGGCTCCAGAACTCCGCAGCGTCGCGGTTCCCGCCAAAAGCACCGCTTCGCGATTAACTGCGTCCTCCAGCTCCTGTCCGAAAAGCACAGTCCTCCATTTTGATTTTAAAAGTCTCACCATTTGCTGTTACGAATTATGGCTTGGAACTTTCACCATATACTGTACACACACACACACACACACACATGTGCGTGCACACACGCACACACACACACACGTGCGCTCACAGTTTTGAAATCAAATTTTCATTATTTGGCTGTCAGTCATCTCATAGCATCCAGGAGGAACAATGAGTATGTTTAATAAACTTTAAAATATCAAGGAAGTTATGGTAGCCTTTGTGTGTGTGTGTGTGTGTGTGTGGTAGGGTCAAAATCATAATCAAAATCCTTATATAGGGCGCAGTTGACTGTAGTGATCCACAGAATCACACTCTACACCATGTGCTACTTCAGCCTAATAGTCCTGATCAAGTGCTCCTGAAATGTCCAATCCAAGAAGGGCCAGGTGCTTGCCCAGAACTAAACCGCCTAATTCGGCTGCTCGGCTAATCGCGGTCTTGAGTCGACCTTGATTAGCTGAACGGGGGTGTTTCGGCGCTGAGAGCCTGTGCCCACTGCAGGCCCTTCTCCCACGAGCGTGCACACGCCTTTCCTACGCAGAACAGTTCAGAGGCTGCGTTACACCAGGTCAGAGACCAATCGGATTGATCAGGTGACATTCCGTGCAGAGAATGTGGATCATCACTGTGCAAGTGCAATAGATCCTGGCCGCAATAGGTCCTCACAGCGTGGGGACACCAGACAGGCAGGTGCTGGCAGTGTTGCATAATGGCTAACAGACAGAGTTTATAACCCAAAGGTTGCAGGTTTGATTCCCAGGTGAGCCAGGGTACTTAACCTCCTGCATTGCTTCAGTACATATCCAGCTGTATAAATGGATGGGTACTATGTAAAAAAACGTGTGTAAGTCACTCTGGATAAGAACGTCTGCTAAATGCCTGTAATGTGATGTAACACAAAAGACACAAACCACAAGACAAACTTGACTGTTCTTGAAAAGGAGGACATCAACCGCACCAGAGGTCGGGTGAATGTAGACCTCTTCCCTCCCATTGTGGACAGCTGACACCACGACGGCAGCCTTGCAGCGATAGGTTTGTGTCTGTCGTCAGCCATTTTGTGTTTAAGAATGAAACGGCTTTAAAGTCGATTATCTCCAGAAAGACGGAAGGCCAGGAAGAATAGCGCGTCTGCTACGGCGTCTTATGTACCGGCTCTTAAATCCTGAATAGCCCCGTTCTATCCTCCCCCCCGTGTACGATAAGACTTCAATTTCACTCGTGAATACGGGATTTGCCGAGGCGGAGATGGAATCGCAAGCCGCTTGCCCTCAGAGCTCCTCCGTATATTGGACTCCGATTTTTCTGGCCGAGAAGCGCGGGATTGGCTGACAGCGGAGAGACGGAAAGCCGGAGCTTTTGAGCCCCGTCCACACCGCCGGTGTCTCGCAGAATAAACCGCAGCGAGACGTTCGACCGCATATTCGCTGAAACGTGATTCTGTCCGTCCCGTTAAATCAATAAAACTGCATCGCATGAAATCTGATAATTGGTGCAAGTTGTTCTATTTGAACTCAGTCATTTAGTTTAAAAAAATGTATTTGAAATAAAGTAATTCTTTGGGGGGAAAAAAAATCATTTTTCACCTTCGGTTCACATATACCTCAACCCAGATTCATAATTAAAATCGTGAAGTTTTTTTTGTTTACATCTTCACACAGTTTGCCAGGTTCAGCGACAGCCACAGATGAACTCCCTGAACTCGAGGAGAAAAGAAACCAGCACTGGCATTCATCTCTAAATCCAAGTTATAGACAAATGCTGATTGAATCCAGGCTTTATTTGTCATTGGGTACACCCCCCTCCCTCCCCCCCTCCAGTGTGAATCACTGCGCTTGGATCAACATTTGTTCTCAAGTTACAAATAACTTCAAGCATAACGTTGCTTTTCGTTCGAGTTTGGCTAGTTCCTGTAGGTGATTTCCGAATTTGTACTGGAAAAGGGAACTTGCGTATCATTTCTCCTAAATGTCAAAGGACACGTGTTGCATGAGTCCAGGTCACTGCCTCCAGTGACGAAGGGAGGGGAAAAAACTGCAGATGTCTTCATTTTTGTAGGCGAGGAAGAATGGCAAACGCCCCTAATTTAAGGGGGAAGAGATGTCTCACCAAGCAGACGAGCGGTTTCCACTCAGCCGTACGTTTTTTAAAAAGCGTCGCCGGGGGAAGAGCAGCGAGGC
Organism: Anguilla anguilla; assembly: GCF_013347855.1. NCBI lineage: Eukaryota > Metazoa > Chordata > Actinopteri > Anguilliformes > Anguillidae > Anguilla > Anguilla anguilla. The sequence goes on along the minus strand of NC_049214.1, from coordinate 2,522,072 downwards.
CCGACTGTAGCGTCGATCGTTCATGGCGACTGACAGAAAGCTGTTTTCGCTGTCACTCCGCAATCCGATGCCTGTCCACGGCAATCGAAAGCTGGTTCAGGTAATATCGGGGGAGATCGTAGACGTGTCGCAGCCATCTTTTTTACCCGAGAACTCACACATTCAAAAAAAAAAGAAAAAAGAAATGAATCCTCTCTTGTTTCAGGAGGATCCCGGGGATCTGAGCTTCTGGCTGGAGGATCTGTACACCCCCGGCTACGACTCCCTTCTGAAGAAGACGGAAGCGGAGCAAAAGAGGAACAAAGTTTGCAAAATAGTGACTCTGGTTGTTGTGTCCCTGTGCGTCCTCGTTGTGGTCATCACGGTGCCAATAGTGGTCACACGGTGATTAATGCCAGGATGCCAACGAACTGAAGCTGCCACCCTGTGGGGTTTTTCCACAAAGACAATGATTTATTCTGTTCGAAAAGAGAGAGATTTATTTTCCAAATGCATGCCTTTTTTTTTTTTTTTTAAAAAGGGCTAATTTGTTATGTTTGTGGTGGGGAGGAATTCAAGATGTCTAAATATTGCCGTGACAACAAAGCCCTGTGTGGTGACATGTTGATAGTCACGTGTAGGTGCAGGGCTGTTGTCTGGCTCTGGAGGTGGGGTGGGGGGGTTACTGGGGTGGTGGGGGGGCAATGGTCTCTGAACTTGTGGCAGGTATCATTGTCCTGGGCCCTGGATTAAAACGATTTTGTCCTTGGCCCAAAAATTTCACCCGGCAACCATTGCTTAGTATTACTAACGCATACAGTAAGTGTTCAATTAAAGATACGTCTATCATCGACTTTCCCCACATCCCAAACCCAGCCCATTAAATACTGGAACTAACTGGCCAAAATATAACCTTGCTGTCTGACCTGCAGTCATAATGATATGAATAATATGCGCATTATTTTATATGACTGCTGAATTAATATCAGCATGTTATTTAATATGCACAGGGTAGACTACTGTGTAATCTCAGTAGTGTGGTGAGGGTATTTTCGTTTGAATAGTATTAAGGGTTTTTTTTTTTTTTTTAAAAGGAAGACTAAATTAAAGTTATGCTTTTATGGCACTATTTCTGGCCATTTACACAGAGGAAAAGATAATTATGTTCATCGATCCTCCTTCATTGCCTTATTGAAATGATCCTGTTCCTCCACAGTCCTGACATTAAGAGGTTGGGCTGGGGGGGGGGGGGGGGGGGGTCGGGAGAGGTAGAGCTTGGGGGGGGGGGGGGGGGTGTAGAGCTGGTAGGGGAGGGGGGGGGGAGAGGTAGGGCTGGTAGGGGAGGGGGAAGAGGTTGGGTTGGTAAGGGGAGGGTGGGTAGGGGTGGTAGGGGGGGGGGGGGTGGTAGGTGAATCCTGTTCCACTAACCTTTGATTTCATTGGGTGATACAGACACCAGTCCACCACAAGTGTTTTTTGTGCGACCCACCCCCGCCTCCCCCAATCCATCACTGACTTGAAATATTTCACATTGATAATTTTTTGGTCACGGCCTGCATGTCGAAAAGTTCAAACGTTCAGAAAACATATCATACGCTGGTTTCATCCTGTGATTGATGGGGGAGCCAAAGGTTAAAAACGCACCTGGATGCTTTTAACAGGGAGGGTGTAAGAGGGTGAAGAGTCAGCAGTTTACTCCGCTATCATTTTATATACGCTTTGCGTCTGTTTGGAGGTTGGAACTGAAGTCAGTAATTATTTGAAAATGAACTTCATCTGCCTGCGAAGATGAAACCCGGGGCCCATAAAGTATTTAAAACGAGGCAAATACTTGGCGCGTGCATCCAAAAAAAAAACACTTCCGCTGGGTTTTTATTTTCTCGTATAACAACCTTTTTAAAAGGACAGCCTTTTTAGAATAAACTTTAATGGCTTCGATTCTCAAGCTTGGTCCTTGGGGACCCCTGTGCATACATGCTGGTTTTCGTTTTAACCACAATTACAGTCCCAGAATGTTAACAAGATGTTAATTTTTATTTACATTTTTTATATTTTGAGGGATTATTTACCCTCATATACATGTCATGAAGAACAAAAGTCCCATATTCACATTGTGCTATATTGCAAACAATTAAATGTTGGTAAAAAAAAAAAAGATAAAAGAATAGCTACTATTTGGCAGATAATGAAAAATTCACAGACAAATTTAAAGTAAATGATAACAAGCTAGACTTGCATTGTGTTAAATTTAAGGGAGAAAAAAATTATGAAAGAACACCCCTGTTAACAGTCTTAATTGAGCGAGAGATTGACTAGAACGAAAACCAGGCGCCATACACGAGTGGTCCCCCAGGACCGATTTTGAGAACCACTGAATTACTACTGAACGACTACTGTAGCGGTGTGCTGATTTAGCAAATGCGTTAATGCTGTGGCTAATCCCCGATGGTTAGTCTCAGATAGTCAACTTTGAGTCCACCTGGTTGGTTGTAACGTTAATATAGAAACTAAGTTTGATCGGTTGCGCACGATTCCCAGCAGGTTGCTTGTCGTCTTTTTAATGTTACAGCAATATCGGAGTTGAAATTGCGCACATGTACGTGGTTCTTTTGCAAGTCACATGACTCATTTGTAATTCACGGTGCTACAATCTCTGCTCCTGCATAAATAAATAAATAAACAAATGACACGCTACACCACTAGGGGGCGATAGTGCTCCAGGGTAATACTGCAGTGTCTTGAACTCCATTTGGGCTCTATTGGTTTTGATACGGGTTTTCTGCTCAATCTACAATGTTTTCAAAAAAGAAATGTCTGGACAAAATCCACGCCGGCCTGGCAGCTTGCCAGCACAACCACCCACCCCACCCCACCCCCCATTCCAGAAACCCATTCTTGGATCAGCAGTAGCTCGATTTGGAAACCTGGCCAAATGTTGTTTTAAAAACCTTTTGTGTTTTCATCTGGAAGAAAAAATAAACCTGGTTTGTGGGCCCACTTTCATCTGAATTCACAATAGCTTCCTTTTCTCTGTGTCCCCACAGAACGGTCACTTAATAGTACAGATAAGCTCAATTGGCTTAGATTGTACATACTTCCTGGCATAATGAGCCATAGCTCAATATCGTATTTAAAGTCTTTTTTTTAAAACTCGGCCTTAATAACAATAATGGTTTGTGGGATTCCAGTCCGGCTGAGTGATTTGGGTCAGCCATGTCAGGTGGCTGCACGCATCCTTTGACTTTGCAGAGCATGTTATGTCTCTGTCGACTGGACCAGTGCTTTCCCTGGAAGCTGTTTCCAAGATGCTTTTTATTTTCCTTCTCACATTTGATTCGCTGGAGAACAGACGTTTTGCCCTGTTCCGTTAATTTGTCTTTGTCATTATGATTGTTAGTTTGTGTCTATGTCATGCCCTCCTCGAAAAAGAGATGTTAATAATCAATGGGGTTTCCTGGTAGAATAAGTGATAAATAAAATAAATTTAAAAAATCAGGAGACACTTACTGAGCGATAAAAGTACCCTGAATGTAACCGGTAGTACTTGCAGTAGTCAAGTAGTCAAAAAAGAGAAGGCTGGTGATCCTTCAGCTGGCTAAATTCCCTTGCAGCTGCAGATGTCTTGTCTTGTTAGGATATTAAAAAGAGATGAGCACAGCTACCCAGATTTGGGTTTCCAACTCCAGAGGTCCCGGTCGTGACATTAAGCACAACGGCTCCAGATCCATCCCGCTGATGCAATGCGCTAATTTGCTGTGGAGGATTCCTGAGGTAATGAGCGTAAGATGAGTGTGTGGGGCAGGCACTGTGGAGCCATCTGTTAGAGCTGGCAGCGGTTGCGCCAGGGTCAGGGAGGGAGGGAGGGACAACACTGGGGAAAGAATAAAGGTTTGGGGGAAAATGAAACTGTGGACACAAATTAGACGGGGAGCTGTTTCTGGCAGTGTCCGGCGCCAGCCCAAAATGAGAGCTCCTCGTGTGCTCAGTTTGATTTTTTTTTTTTTTTACAAGCCTAATTAACGCCTTCCTGCAAAATAGTGCTGCCTCTAATTGGAAATGACGCTGCCCATTGTCTGTATCACACCAGATTCCCCATCAGCCATTTTGAGTGTTTTTTTTTTTTTGCTGAAGAGAAGACTATTTATCTGTTTTCATTTTCTGTTACAGCGGCGTCTTTGCTTTGCAGTTTGAAAGACAACTCGGATAGGATGACACCTTGCACTATTATCTCATTTGCATACTGCACATACACAGTGTGTTTGCTTCCCTTAAAGTGCACATGTTTACACATGCAACACCTTGTAGGGAATCATACAGTGCTATAAGGTCAGGAACATGAAAGTAGAGTTGATATTGTTCTACTATTTATACTACTTGGGTTACTATTAGTAACCTTAATCCCCCTGATGATCAGCATTAACCCTCAAATTAATCATTCAGACACATAAATTGATTAATTTGCTAGTACTGAAGAGTTTTTTTTGGATGAATGTATGTATTGGAACATCGCCAGTGAAATGGGGTAATTGCATTCCAACATGTGAGAGAACTAACTATTCTACACTGGCAGGAACACTTACACAGTACACCTTGTATGTGTTGTATGTGTGTTTGAATATTCGTCTGCCAATTCAGAAACGAAAAAAATAAACTATTTTCCACAGAACATGCGATTTTCTTTTTTTCTCCAGTCACATATAAAGGGATCCAAATAACTACTGTTTAGTAAATAAATTAATTAAATAAACACGCAGAAAATGCCTGGCTGCTATTCAATGTTGGAAATATTCAAAAGATGTAAAGGCTGTGGGAATGACCTTTCTTCATGGAGTGGTCGATTAAGTTCTCGGGGCTGCTGATTCTGAATTACAAGTAGCCTTTATTTAAATAGCCTACAGGTTAACTGTATTGAAAACATAATCCAGCACTGGTCAGTAATGTGGTTGCATAGGTTTCAGAACTCAAGTTTTAATCAGACTGGAGATTAAAATATGAATGGTTGAAGTATTTACCAAGAGACCTACGCGCAATACCTGTAGCTCCTGCCAGAATACAGAGGTTAAGCAGAGGCGTTGTACTTTTTCGGGTCTACTTTAAATTCAGCTAAGTACCCGCTAATGATGCGGCGTATCACAGCGCGTGAGGATGTTCCTCGGGACGTCAGTCTGTGGAGGAAGGATCTTGAATAGCTCGCGCGCCTGGCTCCGCCCTCCGCCTGCTCGCTTGGCTGCGAGAAATCTCTCCCGTTACTCCACTCCGCGATGAATATGCACACTGACACGGCGATCTTGTTCCCGAAACGGAGAGAAATCGGAGAAGGGGGACGGATAAAATGAAAAGTTATTTACGCTGACGTCAAATTGTAAACAAAATGGCGAGTCTGGCGGGGATAAAACAGCTCGCTTCCTAGCTACTGAATTGTATGAACTCTTAAAACTGTCTTTATCGCCGAAATAGTTCTTTGTTTCGGTTAAAACTGAACTGCCTATGTTGCCATTGGATGCGCGTTGGAGTTTATATTTGTGCGATTTTGGGGGAGTCAACTTTTTTGTGCATTCTTTCACTAAGGGGCTGCACACAGCATTGCCAATGGAAAGTAATGGAGAGTCCTGCTTTCGGCGCTGCGTTCAAGTAGGACTGCACAGCAACTTCCTCCGCCGCGTTGGACATTACAAATGAAGGGGCATTAGCTTGTTAGCTCGCGAGCTGAGCTGAGCTGGCTGGCTACCTAGTTTACACTATCAGAGAACTACGGCATGGCGGTCTTGTGAGACTGTATCAGACTGTCATCGGACGTGTAGCCTCGTTGTTTTGGATTCCAGTCAGAGGATGTTATCCGCGGATGTAATGGGGACAAATATGCTGACCCTCAGGTAGCATGACTCGTTAGCTAATGCACTTAGCAGATGTTCATGATCATGTGCGATCACCGATCAGTGTGAAAAAGAGCAATAACCAGCACGCGCGCCGAGACGAGGGTGTTGCGTTTGTTCACGTTGTCTTTTTTTTTTTTTAACCATACCGTATTTATTTAACCATGGCCGTGAGGTCCAGGAGACCCTGGATGAGCGTGATTCTCGGGGTCATTCTTGGATTTACCGCGGCGTCTTGGCTCATCGTCCCACGGGTGGTGGAAATCAGTGGCAAGCGAAAAAAATCTACCGTGTGCTCTTATTACGGCAACGCCGCGAGCGTCGGCAAAGTACCGGAGACCGTCGGCAGCACTGCGGGTAGCAACGCGTGGCTGAAAGACAAGGACAACCCCATCTCCAGCCAGGAGGAGAGCGAGGAAGAGGAGGAGAGCATGTTCAGGACTAGTAACGGTAGCGGGGACGGCGGGGGACCCATTTCTCGACCTCGTCATTTTCTTTACGTGGGTGTCATGACAGCTAAAAAGTACCTGGATTCGCGAGCTGTGGCCGCGCACCGGACGTGGACTCGCTCGATCCCGGGGAAGGTGGAGTTCTTTTCCAGCGAGCGGTCGGGCACCGTCCCGCTGCCCATTCCTCTTCCCGTGATCTCCCTCGCCGGAGTGGACGATTCTTACCCTCCGCAAAAGAAGTCGTTTATGATGCTGAAGTATATGCACGACCATTACCTGGATAAATACGAATGGTTTATGAGGGCGGACGATGATGTCTACATTCGAGGTGAATACTTCCACTGGGATTCATTTGAGTGGCGTGTTTTTGGCTACGGCCAACTTGTTCGAATGATAGCTACTGCCTGTTGGCAGCCAACTGTTAACGCTACCGACCGCAGTGCACTCTTTGGGAGCACCTTTCTCTGTCTGTGCAAACTAAGCGTAACACCAGCAGTTTTTGAAGCTACGCTTTACATAATCGCGGAGAGTGCACGTAACCACCATGCAAGTCTTTCCAAGTTTTCAGAAAGATTTTTTTTAATGTAATGAAGTGCAGTGGCATTCCGTTGCTTACCACAAAATAGCGTAGCCTATCGTGTGGCCAGCAGCGGAGTGACGTCATCTTTAAATCTTCATCTGTTGCAACTTTGTTAAAGTGAAGGAAAAGTTTACGCCTGCAATAGTTTATTTGTTTTTACTTCCCGTTGCGTTTCAAGGGAAGGGTTTTGTAATCTCGTTTAGCTGTCAGATTGTCCACACTTGGCTTCCACTTTCTTTTTCATTTTTGGCAGGATGGGGGGGAGAGGGGGGGTGATGGACCCCCCCCTTTTTTTTTTGTGTTTGTCCATCACCCCCCCCCCCCCCCCATCCTGCCAAAAATATTTATATGTACACGAAGACACTACACAGTGGAATGCATTCATTTGACTCACTGATTTGTCCTTTGTATGTGATTATCTGGACTGACCGTCTTGGACATACATACGCAAACATTAATACGCTTGAAGCTGCTCCTGGCTAATTAAGGTGGGGAAAAGCAAGGCGTGTTTTTTTTTCCCCTCTCTTTGCTACCTTCAGATCTAATTTAACGGTAAACCATGTCTGTACTGTTAAGCGCCTGTCTAATCATAGGCTAGGCAGGCTGTGGCATATAGTTGCCGTCTTGACCCCGTCGTGCCGTTTTAGGTTTAGTATTTTATCATGACTTTGTGTCGGGCTGCTCTCTGATCTCAGTTGAGCGTTCGGCTGATTACTTAATTAGTTATGTATAGGCTTCTTAATTCGCCTGTCAGGATTTTTGACAGCCCGTTCAGCGGCAGCATCGCGATCAGTCCAAAAGAGCGACGGCGGTGCGTCATTTAGTGTGCTTTCAGTGTTTGACTTGTTTTACAGCTCATAGTTGTACCTGGGTTTTCGATCACAATAAGGGGACAATGTGTGATATAGAAGTACATATCTGTGTGCAGTATTGTCATTATTATGTTGGAGGCTTTATGCCGTAATAACACTAACATGCCTTTGACAGCAAGATTGTCTTGTTGCCCAGCTTTTTGTTTTCCCTTTGAGTGGCTTGTGTTGCAGCATCGGTCATTGACGCAGAAAGCTGAGACATTTTTGAAGCTGCTTCTTATTTTTTGCGGTCTTACGAGGATGCGGAGGAAACGCGCAAAGCCGGCTAGTCGGCCGTTGCCACTGACACTGAAGAACGCTGAACAGCTGAACACGTGCACATAGCAAGACCTGTCTTCAGGTGCCTTATTTCAGTGTTATAATAAAAGGTTTACGGAGGTATATGTAGGATTGTGATTTAAATTGAATTGTCCATTCAGCATGACAAAGCCACGGAAATAATAGCCAAATCCTTCTTAAGTATTCTTTTGTTGTAGAGAATAACAAGCAGTTTGAGTATTGCTTAGTATTTCTAACAGTGTTGCTTTGGCTACGAATGTGAAGGAATTGGCAGTGTTCGTCCAGCCTTGCATTCTCAATCTTCTCCCGGTATATACATACAGTTATGAGTAGTCATTCTGGCCTGTATGTGTAATACAGAGCTCAGGGAAATTAAACGTATTTAATTTTGTAGTGATCGTGGAGTACCGTATGTGAACAGTTTCCGGTCAACACCGGCGTTATCGGTTTTCCTTCCCAGCTGCTAAAGACCATGCACGTAACTCAGCTGTTTAGCGACACGTGGAGAGGCGAGATCGATAATCAATTTTTCCTTAAGATCCCTGTCCGCAGGTCACATGACCTCAGGTAACCCCTCCAGTACGTTACAGCAGAGGGGCACTGCGTGCAGGGCATTTTTTTTATTAATACACAGCATGTGAAATGTCTAAAAATATCATGTTCATAACCCCTTCTGTTATGGCCGTGTATAGCTGTACAGGGAGCAGTGTACACAGAGTTATGCCTCTCATTCACATACTACATCCTCAGGACATCCAAACGCTATTAACAATCGTGCAGAGACATGTAGAACTACTTATTTAAAAAACGTGTATGTACGTATATGTGCGTGTTTGTACTACGTAGTGTGTATATGTAATGTAGACGTATTGATTTAGTGCTGTCCTCTGATTGGTGGCTGTTTCAGGAAGCAATATTCCACTGCTCTTACACTTCAGGATTTAAGAGCCCCTGCTCAGCTGGATTATAATTTTTTTCTGAATTATTCATTTGTGTTTGCCCAGTCCGAGTACGGTGTTTAATAATTAAGAGCCAATCAAGGGTCAGCACTCGGCCCCTCCACATTGGTCCTGTACGAAAAGCCGTCGCCCCCCCCCCCCACTTAAGTGGACAAAGTGCAGACAGTCCAAGCAGGATTTGATTTTGCTCTCCCCCCCCCCCCCCCCCAAAATAATATAGGTTTTAGAATAATTAGGGCCCCCCCCCTGGTAGTCAGGGGGCCTTATGCAGTCGTTTATGCCCCTTATTGGATCGGGCCGGTACTGGTCCAAGATCCCTCTGTTCAGGTGCAAAGATGCTGTTTTCAGCGAACGGGTCGAGGTTCTGATCAGACTTGTCCTCTCGGGGCAGTGAATGAATGGTGAACTCACTCACTCACTTTTATAACCGCTTCACTTCCAGAGAGGCTCCGCCTCTCGCAGAACATTGCTCACGGGAGCGTGATTTCCCAGCAGCCTTTGCGTGCCAGGTACCCAGGTGAGAGTCTTCAGTGATTCTTCAGCAGGAAAGAGACGGAGGTTCGTGGAGGGTAGTTTTTCTGTCTGCAGAATGTTTAAAATGACAGGGAAAATATCCCAAAAGACAGTTTAATATCCCAAAAATTGGTTCATTAAAACCACAAAACCAGAATCTCAGCGCCTGGTAAGAGCTGTGCGGTCCAAACACTGACTGTGGCGAAGTTAGTAAACTTCTTTTGGGACTGCAAAACTGTGTTAAGTTTTTATATTTTGCCTTTAAAGTGCTGCCTGTGGAGATGTGTATTAAGATCCTGATACGATGGAACTGACCACGTCCAGGAAAGATGCGTGGAGCGGTCTGTAGGGCACTGTCAATCTACCCATTATTCATTAATCCCTTATCTAGTTTGTAGGTATCCATTATCTGCTTATTTCTGGTCGGGGTTGTGGGGGAGCTGGAGCCTATCCCAGCATGCATTGGGAGAGAGGCAGGAATACACCCTGGACAGTTCGCCAGTCCATTGCTGAGAGGGTGCCTGATTACATTACATTACATTACATTTATTTGGCAGACGCTTTTATCCAAAGTGACGTACAATGAGTGCATACCGAAGGTCATTGGAACGACTACAAAGCACAGGTCCGGTAAGGTCCAATACTCATTATGTATCAGTTATCCATAGCCAGGAACACAATAAGTCTCGAGTTTCAGGCCATGGATGATTTTCCCTGTGCGGTAAGGGGTTCAGACCTGAGCCGAGGCACTTTGTGACCTTTGACCTTCTCTGTCTGCTTGCCTCCGCGCTCTCCTCTGTCTGAATGAAAAATAAGAAAAGAAAGGAAAGGCAGGCAGTCTGTTCTCCTTTTATTCCTATTCTTTTTTGTACAAAAAAAAAAAAGAAGTGACCGAGCACTTACTGTGGGTTGGCGGATGACAGAAACAGACGGATGAGGGAAAGCAGAAGATGAGAGGCGAGGGGTTGTTCGGAGAGAGAGAGAGGGAGAAAGAGAGAGAGAGAGAGTGAGAGAGAAAGAGAGAGAGAGAGGGGGAGAGGGAGAAAGGGAGAGAGAGAGAGAGAGAGAGAGAGAGGGAGGAGCGGTGGAGCTCGGAGGAGTGCCAGGGCTTTGAGTCAGAGGGAGGCGTGTGCTCTCCGGAATGCGCCTGGCTGCATCTGGAGGGCTGGGTCGCACAGGGGTCCCTGTTCATTAGTGAAATATCCTGCCTGCCACCGCGAGGGCGCTTTGTGCTTCCTGGTAGGGCTGACTATGCAGGAGAAGTTGTGAGGAGGATGGAGCAATTGACACCACAGTATCGTATTTCTGGTTATAGAAACACTTTTACGGTGTCCTCATCCTAAGCAGATTTTTGCGGCTTTAAATCATACTGGCTTATAACGCAATACAGCTGGACTTTTTAATTGAGACAGCTGACATTTGTTATTTTTTTAAAAGCCCGAGTGTTCCTCAGTGGTTGAAACAGCTGCAGCCGCAGTGGAGCGTGTGTTCCTGGTTCCCCGGTGCTCAGGGGTCCGCACTGTACCGTACAGTAACCCTCCCCCACTCTTAGCCGATTTCTGTTTCTTTTGACTTCTTTTCGCCTCTGAATTCTCGCCTGAGGACGTCAGGGTGGTTTCCTCTCACATTTTCAAAGGATTATAAAAAAAAAAATGTTTTTTTTTTCTTTGGATATTTTTTCTGATATTTGTCGAAGCTGTGAAAGACTCATGGTCCTGGCACCCTTCCCACAGCCGTTGATGTAAACTTCTTTGGGAACAGGTTCAGACCGGTTTTTGTGTGCAGTCACTTTTCATTCCCCTCCTGTAGTTCCTGCCTAACGTTTATGTTCCCGTTGCTGGCCATAAAATGTCCGTCCACCTGTGAATCAGTGTGGCGGGCTTGCATTAGCAGGTAGAGAACGTTCTTCAGGACCACCCAATCATTTTTCCAAAACCTTGACTGTCAGTTAAATGCGAAGGACTAGCAATCTTGTTCACAGAGTGGCACAATTAACACTTGACGCATTTTAGCGAACATTCAGCAGTCACCAAAATGAATGAAATTTTTTTTAAAAGAACTGGGAGAAAAAGAAACATGAATTTATTTGTGAGTCAGACTTCATTCACAAGTCTAAATTGCTTTTGCAGACATTTATCTAGAGTGTCTTACTGCTGAAGTACACGGAGTACATAGTGCTTATTCATTCAGTAGATTTTTGGAAGAGTCTTGTAATGAGTCTTAAAATCTTTTTTTTCTTCTTTCCTCTGAAGTAGAAAATATTAGCTTTTTTTTAAGTAACTTTTTTCTTGGCAAGTGAAATTTCCTTACCCTATTGACAAATCTTTAAACGAGTGAATTTATCTCACCTCATTGGCAATCTTTTTTATTTAGCGAAAAAGAAAGCAATGAAAATAAGATCTGAAGTCTAAATATACTGTAAGACTGAAAGACTTGCTAAAGTGGACTTGTTTGTTTTGTTTGTTTTGCGATGTTACATCAGCATTAGAACGTTCGGTTTCAGAACCTTCTAATCGCGTGTTTGTGATGTCACAGCTTAAAGGAGCCCTGTGCTCATTGCCTCTGTTCCCCCCCTGTCTGTGCAGGTGAGAAGCTGGAGTCCTTTCTGCGGTCTCTGAACAGCAGCAAGCCGCTCTACCTGGGCCAGACGGGCCTGGGCACCAGCGAGGAGCTGGGCAAGCTGGCGCTGGAGCCCGGGGAGAACTTCTGCATGGGCGGCCCGGGCATGATCTTCAGCCGGGAGGTGCTCCGCCGGATGGTGCCGCACATCGGGGCCTGCCTGCGGGAGATGTACACCACGCACGAGGACGTGGAGGTCGGCCGCTGCGTCCGCCGCTTCGGGGGCACCCAGTGCGTCTGGTCCTACGAGGTGAGCAGCGGCGGGGGGCCAGGGGTCGGGAGGTCAGGGGCCAGGGGTGGGGGTCACGGCCGGGCCTGCGGCCGGGGGAACAGTCTGGGTTGGTTTGGGGTCAGGGGAGCAGTCTGGGTTGGGTTTGGGGTCAGGGTTTGGGGTCGTGGTTGGGGTTGCGGTCGGGGTCATGGTCGGGGTCGTGGTGGCCTGTGAATGCGCACACGGGTCCGCGTGTTTGAGAGCTTCGCGGTTTTAGCGCTTCTCGGGGATCCCGCGGCAGGGAGCTCGGGGGTTCTGCTCTTTGGTTCCGCTGGAGGACGCGCTGGCGCTGATCCACGGTGGTGCTGACCCGCGCTGGCGCTGACCCGCGGCCCGTCTGGGCTGCGGTGCGTCTGGGCTGCGGCCCGTCTGAGTCGCGGTGCGTCTGAGTCGCGGTGCGTCTGAGTCGCGGTGCGTCTGAGTCGCGGTGCGTCGGGGCCGCGGTGCGTCTGGGCCGCGGTGCGTCTGGGCTCTCTGAGGCCGCTGTGGAGCGGCTGCTCTCTCCGGTGGAGACGGGAGGCGGTCTCTCCCGCTCGGCGGGTTGGGTCGTACCGCCTCGCCGCTCCTCGTGCTGGAAAAACCGGAGAGCGGCAGAAGCATGTTCTGACACGTTGTACATCATTCTCTGTGTGTGTGTGTGTGTGTGTGATTGAGTATTTTACACCATTCTGCCTGTGTGTTTGTGTGTGTGTGTGTGTGTGTGTGTGTGAGTGCGCGTGTGTGTTTGTGGGACGTGTGTGAGTGAGTGTTTTACACGGTTCTGCTTGTGTGTGTGACCATGTGTGTGTTTGCTGCTCCCTGCGTGTGTGTGTGTGTATGAGTGTGTGTGAGTGTGTGTGTGAGTGTGTTTGCTGCTCCCTGCGTGTGTGTGTGTGTGTGTGCGGTTGCCGTCCCGTGCGCGTTTCTGGAAATAGCCGTGCGGTTCCTCTCCTCTCCCTTCCCCTGTCAGGTGGCGAGTGAGAGGCTGAGAGACTGGGCTCTTTTTCCCAGGGTTAGTACCTGTGCCTAACGACCGGTCTGCTCTCTCAGAAAGCACGCTGTCTCCCCGGGGAATGGCTTGTGTGGAGGGAGAGCCTGAGGACAGACTGATGCGTTCGGTTGATATTTTTGTCTTTAAGTTAAAGTCCCTTGCACAAGTGATGTGGCAGTTGCTCAAAACAGCAGTCTAACCAATCAGCTCCCTGCTGTACCTCTGTGCCGAGGCTCTCATTACTGCAGCGATGTAAGGCCTCACAGCTCGGGGAATATGCATTATGGGGGAGAATGGAAGTGGAGAAACACTCCTAACTGGCAGCTGAGGAGGTATAAATATATTTTTATTTATATTAATTTACACCAGGTCTCAGAACAAGTCGTTTGGGTTCAGCAGGGTCTTAAAAATGTAATTTGAGCCGTGGTGTTGTGCTGAAGTGTCTCAGTGTTACGGTCTTGGGCCCTCGCGTCTGTTAGCAGACGTTAATTAACAGAGTCGAGAGACGGCAGTTATTAAAATGCGGCTTAAACAAAGCAATATTGTCTTTGTCTGTAACATTTTAAAGTTACGTTTGCTCTTGGTCCAAAGGATGTAGTGAATTGTGGAACATTGTTCATGGCAGTGGTCTCCAACCCTGGTCCTGGAGAGCTACAGGGCCTGCTGGTTTTCATGGTGACTCTGCACTTCATGAATCAATCAGAGCAGTTGATTACACAGTTAACTCAGCTCACCTGGTGTCTTGGGTCTCAATTGGGTGCTGATTTTAAGGTGAAAACAAAAACCAGCAGACCCTGTAGGCCCTCTAGGACCAGGGTTGGAGACCACTGGTTTAAAGTATGCCAGTTTTAAAAATCAGTTGTGAGACTTTGAAGCAGAAAACTTGCATGTTTCTCCTTATTGTTTAAAAATCAAACCTGAAGACCCATCTTTCTCTCCGTCTGCTTCAGCCATCTTAGAAATGTCGCACACACCGGTGAAATGCGGCTTAGTGAAGGAGATGTCTGGCTAACGATGTCTTTTAAGCTAACAAGGTTTTCCAGAACGTTCCCAGAAAGCTGAGGGAGGCGTTCCCAATGCGGAATCCTGGGTGCTGGGTGCTCCTTTGTGTTTAAAAGGAATATTGCGGGAACAGTCTTGGGCTGTCATTCAGTTCTGTTATTCTGGTTTAAAAAAGAACTTGATGGTCATGGTGGACTGTCATTCATGCTATTTTTAACAGGAAAGCAAGTTTTGTTTTTACAAACCTTTTCAGTACGTTAGTGACATTGTTAAAACGATTATAGCTCATCCTCCCTGATGTGTATACATTACTAAACGATAACTATCACAGGTTTTAGCCTACCAGTGTTTGAATGTGATCTTCCCAAAACGTTTTTCTCTAAGTTGACTGAACTCAGCCAAACCAGACTCTGGCTCCTCACTGTAGCTGTTCAGAGTAGCTTCCATACCCCCATCTATAGCGGGTATGTGATCATTAACGTTCCCTTTCCCAGCTCCTACAACGTGTGCTACCATATTACATTACGTTACATTGCAGGCATGTAGCAGACGCTCTCATCCAGAGCGACTTACATAACATTTTACATAGCATTTTACATTGCATCCATTTATACAGCTGGATATATACTGAAGCAATGCAGGTTAAGTACCTTGATCAATGGTACAATGGTAGTGTCCTACCTGGGCATCGAACCTATGACCTTGAGGTTACAAGACCAGCTCCTTACCCATTGCGCTACACTGCCGCCACTCCATATCCACCAGCATTGAGAGTACTACAGCCAAAATGGTGACTGGCTTCATATTTAGTTTTTTAAAGTTTGCCATGATGTCAGCAGCCCTTTTTAGGTTAAAATAATATTTGTTGATAAACTGCAGTGGTGTTTTTAACTCGTATAAAGGTCTTCTTATCCTTCACGAGGCTCCGATGTGTGTTGCTGAACCTTGGCTGCTAGCCTTGTTCAGCAGGCTGGGTTGGTCGCTTTAGACAGATGGTGTTCAAAACCCCGTCATCTATCCACAGTGCTAGAACAGAATCATTGCAGGCAATTTGCTGCTAATTCACCACATGCTAACCGCACCACACGTTCTCTACTTTTACATTTTTTTGTATTCAGTAGTATAAAATATTAATGTTGTTGCAATTCATGTATTGTCATTCTGGCTTCAAATGTTTTTTTTTTTTTTTTTTTTTTTTTTTTTTTTAAACACCAAATCAATACAGTAATAATGTTTTCAGACTTCAGACGAAGTTTTGTTTTTGAGGCGTCTGTAATTCCATCACTCCGTCTCCCACCTGTTGTCCTGCAGCCAGGCTTCCCTAGGAGCTTTGAAGTTCAGTTGTTTACCCATAAAAAAAAAGATTTATTAAAATACAGCGCATTAGGTAGGACAGAAGCAGGAATAAATTCTAACTTTGCATGCAGCGGGGAAACAAATCTGAATATATATCCCCAGAAAAGTTGAGGGGCGGTTTTTTTAATGAGCTGTGCACCCCCCGGTTGGCTGTGGTGTTGGGAGTAATGGTGGCAGCGAGGGGCGGTTATCGGGGGGGGGGTGATGAAAAGACGATGAGCTGACGGTCTCTCGCCAGGGTTCGGGGCGCTGGGTTTCTGCCAGACGTCCGCAGATTTGGGCCCCCTGTGACGCTCCTCTCTGGCACCGTCAGGCACAGAGGCCTTGGCTGGAGTCGCTGGGGTCGGTGTGCGGCTGTATTATTGAGTGGTATGTATAATGCATCCTGTCTGGTCTCTCCGGGTACGGATCGAGTGCCGGTGTATTGTGACTGGCTGGAGAACAGGGGCTTGTTGCATAAGGTTGCAGGTTCGAATCCGTCGAGGTACGCAAGAGGGAAGGTG
This sequence comes from Anguilla anguilla, assembly GCF_013347855.1. NCBI lineage: Eukaryota > Metazoa > Chordata > Actinopteri > Anguilliformes > Anguillidae > Anguilla > Anguilla anguilla. The sequence goes on along the minus strand of NC_049214.1, from coordinate 2,505,847 downwards.
CTTGAACCCGAAATTGAATAAATGTAGCCGTCTAAATGGCTAGCTGTATGAATGTAGGATGTGTCCGTTGCTTTGGTTACGGGCATCTCCTAAGTGGGATTAAAAATATGAGGGGAATTTAACAAAAATTAAAAACACAACTGTAATTTGCAAATCATGTAAGTGATAAGAATCGGGGTGGGCGAGAGACAGGGAGTTTAATTTTTAAAATGGCTGACAAAATAGAAATTATTAAGTCGTTTCCCCGGCGAACTGCACGAGCCATTCCACATGGAAATCGCACCGCACTAGAGGCCCTAGAAAGTTCTTGTGGTTGCCATGACAACCTTGTCCGACCTGTCCAGGTGTGTAACGGGCTCCCCCGACATGGCTGCCTCCTGTCTGTAGTGTGTACTCGGGGGAGGGTGGGCGGAGGAATTCCAAAAATGTCTTTTTTGTTGCATGCACCATCTGACACTCAGCTGTTGGTGGATGCGAGCCAATCAGAACAAACTAGGAAGAAGTTGGGGCGACATAGCTCAGGAGGTAAGACCGATTGTCTGGCAGTCGGAGGGTTGCCGGTTTAAACCCCGCCCTGGGCATGTCGAAGTGTCCTTGAGCAAGACACCTAACCCCTAATGCCTAACTGCTCTGGCGAATGAGAGGCATCAATTGTAAAGCGCTTTGGATAAAAGCGCTATATAAATGCAGTCCATTTTACCTTTTTTTTTTTTACCAAGTTCTGACTATCGGCCAATAAGAGCGCGGGCCAAATAACATGTAAACCCAGCACTATCATAATATCATTAAAAAATGCTGTTGAGGCACAGCAACTCAGCCTCTCCACTCATTAGGTTCACACTTCCTCTTTCCTTCCCATAAAAACTCTTCATTTTTCAAATGGTAACGGAAAAAGTGGTCAGTTACGCAGTTGTAATCTGTATAACCAACACCATGCCCGTAGTCTCATACACATGCTTACAACTGTTTTCATGGACAATATGAAAAAGTGTAGCCTACATTAATTTATTTAATGGATATTTCTGGAAAAGCTGATATCCGATTGGTGTATTTCAGACCACGGCTCTGTACAGTGGAATATCCGTGTCTGTGCTTTTTAAAATAATACTGGACTGTGATTCAAATGGCTGATTTATCCATCTCCACTGCTTCAGTTCTGAGAGTTGCTGTGTACGTGGCTCAGGTCACTGCTATTTCTGTACAGTACTGTACGTCCTGGTCCTGCTCTCCGACTGTAGATTTTCATGGGAATATTACGATAATGCAGTGTACAAAATAACACTGTTCAAGCAAATCACGAAGACAGGTCTGGCCGCGTTCAGTTTTGGGGCTGAAAATGAATGTTGTGCTGTGAATACAAGGGCAGTTTGAAATGCGTAGATGCAGTTTTAAGCAAGCAGAACCCCCCCTGCCCCCGCAACTCCAAAAAGTGCATATGTCTTGAGTTACAAATTCACAACACCATGACTGGCAGCCGACTTGACTTCAAAGAAAATAAAATGTGTGAACAGAGTGCATTTTTAATTTATAATCTTGAATTAAATTAGAGGGTGGGGTAGAGAGAGAGGAAGAGTGAGAGTGTGAGAGAGAGAGATAGAGAGAGCAAGAGAGAGCGAGAGAGATAGGAAGTAAGAATGTAAGGGAGAGTGAGAGAGAGAGGGAGGGAGAGAGAGGGAGCAGTTTGTTTTATTTTGCATTCAATCCTCTAACTCAATTAGCAACATCTTGATAGAATTTCAGTTGCGGTGTCAGAAGGTTAAGCCCATGGCAGCTTATCCACACACAATTCCTGTTTTCAAAAGGTAAATTATTAATGAGCTGTCAAACATATCCAAGTACTTACAAACGCTGCAAAAAAATTAAAAAAACCTATTCTTTCTCCAAATATCTTGCTCTTTCTCCGGGAAAACTTTCGCTTTCCCACTCCCTGAGACAGTCACACAGTCCCAGAATGCTTTGCGGCACACATCGTGGACAGACAGTGGGATGTGAATGAGTTTTTCTGTAATGGTGTGAGTTTGCCCTCCTGACCCCTGACTGTAAGTGACTGTTTCTGCGACGGGGAGTCTTAGCTATTCCTCCCCTCCACTCTTGAAAGTTGTGAAAATACATCAGTTCTATGAACGCTTACCTTATGGTGGCCCCACTTTGTTTAAATAGATTACATTAATTTAGCTAAAAGGTAAATGCGAATAACCAATAGTCAGTCCGGTTGTAATCGGGATCTCGTTAGAACATTCATTGTTTTTTTTTCTGTGCTGGTTTTCTGAATGATAGACCTCTCTCTTTTTCCAGTGACCTGCTGTCTTTCATGAAAACTGATTCATTCTCCTCCTCTTAATATTTTATCACTGTCCCACTTCACCCTCGTTGCATTTCTAGCGCTGGAGTTAAAATACGTCCCTTTTGTCTGAACGTGACCGCGTTTGAGATTTCATAAATGGAAAGTGTGCAGGTGATAAGGAGCTTGGATGAGGAATAATGGCGTATATTACTCCAGTTTAATAACCCACTCGATTGACCTGTCAGTTCGTATCTGTGAGGTTCAGCTGCCAAATTAGCCGACTGAGTCCGGATTCACTCACAGCGTTGTCGTCTGTGGGACTTCAGCTTGTGGCTGAGGGGACTCGTTAGAGCTTCCAAAAACTGCCCGAGGCGACCAGGTCTGTGTGTCGCACAGAATCTGACCTTGTGTTTATCAGTGTCCTGTTACTGTATACAGGAGTGAGTGAATAGACTCGTATTTGTGTCTGACGGGTTCGAACAGAGGTGTGTGCTGTACCGTGGATGCCTAGAATTTGAGTAACTGTGTTCTCTAAAGATTCGCTCTCAACCTTTTTCATCAAAGGGGGGTGTGACGCTTAATGTGAAATGTTAATGGCCCACTGCCTTCATCAGCGAAACGCTGGGTCTCTGCTTGCCAACCTTTAAAATACCTAAATCTTTTTAAATAATGCCACCAAAATTAAATGACTAAGAAACTGCCGATCTGCGCTTCTGTTTTCTGGCAGGCAGAGCTGTTTTTATGGCTAAGTGAGAGACCTGGATTGTACTCTTTATTTCAGCTACGAGGTCAATACTACAGGTGCACAAATAAGAATTCCTCCACCTAAATTATAGAAAGGCATGTATTAACTACGAATCTTATATTTTAAAGGAAGTTTTTGAGTAAATTTTCTGGATATTTGTTTTTGGAGCCAACGGCACTGATGCAGCAGAAGATTTAAAAAACGCTACATCTCGGGGCGGCTGACTTTAAGAGGCTGAATCTGGGATAGCAGCTGAGCTCACACAGATATGATCTCTCTGACTTCCTGCCGAGCTCTTTTGTTCATGCACGACGCCGTCACTGCATTCATTCTGTCCCACAGACTCTCACATCTGTCATACGCTTTTTTTAACCCAGTGCATATCAGTTCTGCTGAATATGGAACGCTGCTTAGCAATGTCATTTTTAACATTGCAGTCACCAGAGGGAATAGTATGATCTGCTCCTTGTATATGTATGTGCAGTAAAGACTTGAGATTCATATGTGGTTAAAGTGCAGATTCTCACCCTTTATTAGAGGGTATTTTAATACATTTTGGTGTCACCATGGCTTCCTCTCAAACATTATGGTGCTCACTGTGTGTGTGTGTGTGTGTGTGTGCGCGTGCATGCGCGCATGTGAGACTCATTTGCGTAAAAAAGGAAATTCATACGCTGCGCAAATTTAGTCTCACTGCGTACTGTTGCGTTTTATTTGGATTTGAAAAAGGTTTCCAAAAATAAGATTACTTTCACGCTCCGAGAAGCGGCATCTGCGTGCTGATTAAAGAGGCGCTGCTCCTGCGTCCCCAGGCTGATCTTCTCTGGGCCTTATTCTCCATTCACACGCTTAGGAACTTATCCATATGTGCATCGTTCCTTTCAACTTAACCCTTTGAAGCGTCTGTGTTCTGGAACTCCATTGCTTTCAATTACCAGCGATAGAATGTACATCAAGAATAGAATGTTCAGTTATGAACCTTCTAATCATATATTTACACCTTTAAAGCAGAGGAAACCAACCCTGTCCTACACCTGTTTCTACTGATTAGCAGCTCAACAAGCTCTCTAGCTGTTGAATGGGGTGTGCCTTGTTAGGGTTGGAGTGAAGACCTACAGGACGCTGGATCTTCAGGAACAGAGTTGGTGTCCACTGCATTAATGGTGGGGGGGGGGGTTGGTCGGAGTAATTTACATTATTTAATTTAGCTTTTCTTTCTCTTTTATGACTATTTAGCAATCATTTCAAAGGTTGCATTTAAGTTAAATTCGCAATGTTAATTTGCAATATTGAACAGAGCTCTATTGCTCTATTGAGAAAAATGCTTTATATATATTTACTTATTTATCAATGTCCTTTTTTTATTTATTAGTTTTTATAGAAGCGCAGCCTACATCATTGTCCTGGTGGAACCCATTTGAGGAGAAGTCAGGGTGTGGCACAGGGCATTCTTGTCGTTGTGATTTAATGCGAGACGCCATTTTGCTTCTGAAGGAGGCACATTTTCACTTTAAAAATTCATCTCGGGGGGGGAAAAAAAGCCAGGCTTTGGCACCAGACTTCCAATCAAAGCTTCTCGCAGTGTTACTGTTACCGAACACGTGTGAATAAATGTTGAATGGAGTAATTCAGTTTGGGTCGAGGAGCAGCTGTGGACGAGAGAAAACCGTTTTGCTAGCGCGTAATTGGTGCTAGCGTCTCTCCGGTGGCTAGCCTCGGTGTTGTCCTGCTGTATTAACTCCTGATTGGACAGTCACAATCACTAGCGCCAGCTGCTTCCCCGATAGTGGCGGTTGGCTAATGGCGCCACTTCCAGCTAATAGCTGATTTCTTTTCAGGGCGATGCGTTCGCTAGTTTGCATCCTGTCTCGTTGATGGGGTGTAGAGGGGGAGGGGGTGGGTGTTGCAAGGATGGAACTGGCATAAGGATGGGACATTTTGAAAGAAAACCTCCCTCCCCCTCCATGTACACATGCACACACACACAAACACACACACGCACGCCCCCCCCCACACACACACACACGCACACTCACTCATAAACACACTCTCTCCAGCTCTCTCTCTTTATAACTTCGTGATTACTTACAATAATAATTCGGTAAGCAATTTTACAGTGGACTTCCTTTCAAAGTATATGTGGTAATTAAATCCTGTATCCGATGAATGAATGTTGAGATCTCATAATTGGACAAACTTGAGTATGAAGTGGTTTAATTTGTTATTCATGCCAGATTTCTGCTGTAGCTCTTATAGCTTGTTAACCGCTTTATGTTCTTCTATTTTTGAAATACGAATGTGGCACCACTCATTTATTTAATCTTGAGATGAAGATGGGTTGACGTAACAAAGCCAAGCCAGCAAACTGCAGAAATCCATACTCAGAACTCTGGGGGGTAATGGCTCTTACACACAGCTTGTAGACCAGGGCAAACATATTCAAAAGAACTGGACTGCTGATTTAGGATCAGTTTTAGCTTTTAGCTCATATTGGATGACTGCTGATATAAGATCAGTTTTAGCTCATATTGGATGACTGCTGATATAAGATCAGTTTTAGCTCATATTGGATGACTGCTGATATAAGATCAGTTTTAGCTCATATTGGATGACTGCTGATATAAGATCAGTTTTAGCTCATATTGGATGACTGCTGATATAAGATCAGTTTTAGCTCATATTATATGACTGCTAATTTAGGATCGGTTTCAGCTTTAAGCTCATATTGGATGTGGACAGAGGAAGATCAGTGTGCTTACTCCTTTCTGAACACGGTCCCTGCTGTCATTGTTAATTAGCCGGACTTGGAGAGGATGTAGTCTAGTGGTGATGTCATTGATGTCACACGGCACGCTGCGGCTCGAGCCCCGTCGGACGCTCTCGCCGCTCACGCCGCTCGCTCTCAGAAGGAGCTCCGCGTTCTCGCGTACGCGTCGGTTACGTGCGCAGCCGCGTGCCAGCCTGGCGATCCAAGCGTGTGCCCGCTGGTCAGAGACACGGGTGAAGGTTCAAGCCATTTTCAGGCTGGGCATTCTGGGAAACAAGGAAGTGGGTGATGCAGTTCCAACAGGAAGTGGGTGATGATGCGTAAGGAAATGCATTTGTTTTGGAAGAAAAAAGTTAAGTGAAGCTTTATACGCCAATAATTCTAAATCTTTTGCATGGAGCTGTGGGGGAAAGCTTTATAACGGTTGTTGTCATCATGGATGTGAGTCTGTCCTATTGACCGGGCTCTAGAGCGTGGAAGTTTTCCGGAATGAATACCAGGACAGACACGCTCTGCTGCAGTCTTGAAAAGAGCAGTTTAGGCTGCATTGTGATAATGGGGAAGCACCTTGGGGGGAAAAAGGCCGCCGCTTTGTGTGAACGTGACAGGCAGCAGTTGCGATCCTCCTGAGGACGATGCTGACGGTCGCCCGAGCGCCTTCGATGTCGCCCAGCGGGGACGTTTTTAATTCTCCGCCAGCCGAAGTCCTCGTTTCGTCGCTCTGAGCCCACCTGAGCCCACCCGAACCCACCCGAACCCACCTGAACCCACCTGAGCCCACCTGAGCCCACCCGAACCCACCTGAACCCACCTGAGCCCACCTGAGCCCACCCGAACCCACCTGAGCCCAGCTGAGCCCACCCGAACCCACCTGAGCCCACCCGAACCCACCTGAACCCACCCGAGCCCACCTGAACCCACCTGAGCCCAGCTGCTTGCATCTGGTTTCCAGCGCCCAACGCGGCCTTGGAGATTAAGCCTCTGAGATGTCTGCTCTGTTCCCTCTACAATACAGCGATCTGTGTGTGTGTGTATGTGTGTGTGTGTATGTGTGTGTGTGTGTGTGTGTGTGTGTGTGTGTGTGTGTGCATGTGTGTGTGTGTGTGTGCGTGTGTGTGTGTGTATATGTGTGTGTGTGTGTGTGTGTGTGTGCATGTGTGTGTGTGTGTGTGTGTGTGTGTGCATGTGTGTGTGTGTGTGTGTGTCTGTGTGTGTGAGAGTCTGTGTGCGTGTGTGAGTGTGTGTGTGTGTGTGTGTGCTTGTGTGTGTGCCCCTGTTCTATCAGGCAATTTTGTGCCAATTTCCCAAAATGCTATATAAGGCCGTAAAAGGTAGTGAAATTGGCCTGGGAATAGATTGCATTCTCAGTCGAGGTAAACAGAGTGTCGGTGTTAAAGGGGGCTGTGGGGGCGGGTCGTGCATCTTCAGACGGGCTTTAGGTCTGTGGTGGGGGGGGGGGGGGGGGGTTTGAGCTGGCGGCAGCATCGCCGTGGCGACCAAACGGCGGTTTAACTGACGCTTTAACGGTTTAAAAGCGCGTGAGAGAGAACCTGTGGCTTCCAGATTGGCGGCAGGAAGCGGCTGTGGCGTTTCGGTTTTCTGGGGGTTTATTTCGTTTTTTTTTCTTTTTTTCATGCGGCACAGGAGCGTGAGAGAGCGCTCGTCCGATCATACGGAGCGTGAGAGAGCGCTCCTCTGACCGTGCGGACGGAGCGTGAGAGAGCGCTCGTCTGACCGTGCGGACGGCGCTGGTTTTTTGGAAGCGTCGGGCGTCTGTGTTTTTTAGCCCCTCCCCGTGTGGGGCCGCTCCGCGATACTGCATGCATGGGGTACGATCGCAGCCTCGTAAAACCTGACAGATTAATGGGATGAGTCTGTTCTGCTCTGTTTGTGCAGGTGGAACTGTGAGTTCCAGTTAGGGGAGGGACAGGTTGGGGGTCGGGGGACGGGGGGTAGGGCGTGTCCAGACCAAAGTCAGGAAGGCATAGAGCTATGGAGCTTTACACAATAAAATGTCCAGTGTTAATTCAACTGTGTCGGAGTATATGTCAGTCCAGTAGGGACCAAAAGTACTCTGGGAGTTGATGGAACAGTAAACATTTTACCCCCCCCCCCCCACCGACTCTGTATGGGATCGCTGATGGCCTTGGGGGGGGGGGGGGCAGGAGGAGGGGGTGCGGGGGGGAAATTACCCGTTTGGCTTCGGTTCCCAGGCTTCCTCCTGGAGTCATTTCTCCAGATGGTGTTAATGATGTGTGTTCAGTCTGGACCTGCTTCCCCCCCCACACACACACACACCCCTGTACAAACACTCCCAAACGCTCAGTTCCGCAGCCTTCCGGAGAGAAGACTCCGCAGCGTGGCGGACTCTGATAAATATGGCCGCCCGTGCGTTACCACGGCGCCGGCGGTCCCGGCGTCAGCCGGTGCGGCCGGGGGGCGGTCGCCGCCGTCTCGTTTCGGGTTTAGGTTCTCCGGGTCGCGGTTGGGAGCCGGTTCTGCTCGCAGACCGATAAACGGCTTTCCCGTTGGCTGAGAGCCCTCGGGGAGCTTAAATGGGCCGAACCCCCCCCCCCCCCCACGGCACACGGGGGGGCCTTAAACGGGTCGTCCCCGCGGGTTTGGAGCGACCGCCCGCTCGGCGATTGGGGACGGGGGGCTCGTGGTCGTGCGGCAGGGGGAGCAGTATCTGTGCCGGGACGTTCCGCTGAGGCTGAGATTCGGCAAACCAGGAGCCCCTGTGGAGACTTCTTGAATGAGCCGTGGGCACCCTGCTGAACTGGAGAGAAATTAAATGTGTGTGTGTGTGTGTGTGTGTGTGTGCGGGTGTGTGTGTGTGTGTGTGTGAGACTGTGTGTGTGTGTGTGTGCGTGTGCGTGTGCGCGTGCGTGTGCGTGTGCGTGTGTGCCTGAGGTTTCCTTTTCATTTTTTTTTTTACCTCCTTTCAGAAGGTTTTCAGAGGGTCAGGCAAATTATTGAAATTCCGGCCATATCTGTTATCAATGCGTGCGCAAAAAGGCTAGTGTGTTTAAGCACATGTAACAGCATAATCTTGCATTTTTGGACTTATTTGAAAGCAAAAAGGAAAAAAAAAAACATAAACATGAAATTATATGAATTCATTGGCCAATTAAGGCAATTGCATCTGCTTGCATCATCAATCCACTGAAAGTTTTCTTCTGAATAAAGAGGAATCATCTATTATTGAATAAATATTTTTAAAAGCTATTCACTTTGGCAAATAGGCCTATTTGCAGAGCAGACGATGCTTAAATTGCTTATAGCCTACACAGTGCATCTGAATGCATGTCAGAACAAGGCAGTAAAACAACCTTTTTCTCATCATATCAAGCTCATGAACATCTATTCACGTCCATTAATTTTTGACGAGTAGAAATGGGCTTTTTATAAGGGGCAAAAAAAATAATGGTAGGGCGATCATAGCCGGCCGCCATCTTGTTTCGGCCGTGTCCTTTTGCTTGCTGCGTTTCTTTATGGCATGTAAGTGGGCAGCTAATGGCTTTGAGTGAATGCCATGCACGTTTGAGTGCAGCTTGAGGTTCACATTAGCCAACAGCCATAACACATTTATTTTATTTATTTTTTTTACTGGCCAGAATGTCCAGAAGGCTGTAAAGCACTAAGCCTCTTATGATTTTTATGGCTAAAAACCAGACATTGCCGGCTAAGGCAAACTCTGGTGTGCACAGAGACAGACAAGAACACTGCAGTTTAGCAGTCTTGTTGCTAAAATGCCATCATTGCTATGATCACTGAAGATATAGAGCTCATGCGTCTATACATCCACAGTACAGTAAATACCGTACCCTCCAAAAAAGTTTGAAGGTGATGAAGGTGAGCGAAGAAGAAGAAGCTTGTGAGGGGATAACTGCTGAATCATTAACTGTCATTAACTGCTGAGTCATCTTTCGAAGGTCCTTCAGAACCCTTCGGTCTGTGCTCGTAGACTGTCGTCTTCCATTCAAACCGCTAATTTTCAGTAGAGTTCCTAGTCTAGAGATGGCCATTGCGAAATGGTAACCAGGTAACAGGCAGCCATTTTGGCTCATTTTGAGGTGTGCTTATGACTGTTGCCTTGTGGGAAGATCCTAGTTTGAGCTTCCTGGCTTGGGGGATACCTGGTCATAAATGACTTGGTACATGTGAAGGACCAGTAGATGCCAATAAGCCCTGTGATATGAAAGGTCCATCGCCATATTTCTCCATAAGTCTGATGTATGATGTCCTTTTCAACACAAGCCTCCTTCCAAACCCAGCACTGGTGAGCATCACCACAAAGCTCAATTTCGGTCTCGCCTGACCTAAACATCGGAGGTGAGATGAGATGACGCCAAGATTTAGCATTTTGGTCACTTTCTGGTCAAGTTACTTCATACTGGTGTTTCTACCTTTCTTTCCACCACCTGTATTTGTACATATGGACCGGCAGACGAACGGCTACAACTGGATTTCTCTTCCCTTTTTTGTTCCATTTCTCTCCTGCCTGGGCGTGTTTTCTGTTGGTTATGTGATTCGTATCGAACGTCGCTGTGAGCTTGTTCCCGGGTGGGATGCGCTGGACTCCTCACCCCTGCCCTGGATCTTTGCTATCGGCCGAGTCGTGTCTGCGTTATTGAGTTTGTCTCACTCTTCTCCTGGACTGGAGCCGGTCCCCAGAACTCTCTCACTCTTCTCTCACTTTGAGTGTGCACATCTGTTTGCATGAGTGTGCGTTTGTGTGTACACGAATGTGCACGTGTGTGTGCGTGAGTGTGCATGTGTGTGTGCGTGAGTGTGCATGTGTGTGTGTGTGTGCATGAGTGTGCATGTGTGTGTGTGTGTGTGTGTGTGTGTGCACAAGTGTGTGCATGAGTGTGCATGTGTGTGTGTGTGTGTGTGTGTGTGTGTGTGTGTGTGTGTGCACGAGTGTGTGCATGTGTGTGTGTGTGTGTGTGTGTGTGGGCACGAGTGTGCACCTGTGTGATGGTTTAAAGAGCCAGCGTTGCACGATCTGTCCTGTGAGGCAGCGGTTTGCGTGCGTATCGCCGGATCGAGTGCTCCTGGCGAGCTGGACTCCGCTCCAGGCTGACAGAAGATCAGCAGCGTTTGACAGAATGCGGCGTGATCGTGAACACCGCCGTTCAGGTGTCAGTGTCTGTGGCCCTGCAGAACAGCCCAGAAACAGGCCCGGTGATGCGGCTCTGCCGCCTCAGACCGTTCGCCGAGCGACTCCTGCTCGTTCCCGCCCGCCCGAGAGGTCAGAGGTCGTCCGCGAGCAGAGCTCCTGACCGTGCGCCTGCAGCCCTTCTCACAGCGTCACACCTCTGTGTACCACCGAAAACTCTACAAATACTCTTTTCACCGTTTCCTTTCATCCGAGGTTTTTAAGGAAATGAAGAACGTACGCCATCCTGTGTGGGGGGGTCGGGGGGAGACAAAGTAAAAATGTTTCAGGGCTGAAATCGCTGCAAATGAGGTCAATTACGAAGTTCACAGTCCGACAGCTTCGAGAGGCACAGCCCTGCCCCCACGCAGCCGCTTCCTTCTCCAGCGTTTTAATTACTCATTTAAACTCCCGTGGAAAAGCGCGGCGGGCGAAGTGGCAGTAAACAAGGAGGCGCGTTTAGTGAGGAAATTAAAGTGAGGAGTGTTCGGTCGGCGGAGTCAAGCGTGCCGCATTGAGATGGCTGCGTACAGACAGGCCTTTTTAATTGCTTTCTGAGTCCCAGCGAATGTTCTGGAAGAAAGTTTGGCTTTGGTTTTGTGCTGAAAGCTAAAGGACGAGCTCTCTTGTCCTGTTGAATGCACACCCTGGTCTCTCACCTTGGTCTCTCTCTTTTTTTCTTGAAGGCTCAAAAGGATATCATGTGTGATTCAACCCTGAATATCTTAGCGCCACACAATCTGATCCTTCGCTGTACCAAAAATAGTTAACTGCGTTTGTGGTTTTTAAGGACTGCTATTTAAATTTGACTACAACTGAGAGGAACCACTGACAGCCTGTGTTGGCCAGAGCTAAAGAAAGCACTGGGTGTTAGGAGTCCCTCTTAATAATAGCACATTTTTCAGTGACTGCAGTGCCTGCTCAGCAACAGCTTAAACCAGGAGCAGAGCTGAACTTAAACCAGGAGCAGAGCTCAACTTAAACTAGGAGCAAAGCTCAACTTAAACCAGGAGCAGAGCTCAACTTAAACCAGGAGCAAAGCTCAACTTAAACCAGGAGCAGAGCTCAACTTAAACCTGGAGCAGAGCTCAACTTAAACCTGGAGCAGAGCTCAACTTAAACCAGGAGCAGAGCTAAACTTAAACCAGGAGCAGAGCTCCACTTAAACCAGGAGCAGAGCTCAACTTAAACCAGGAGCAGAGCTCCACTTAAACCTGGAGCAGAGCTCAACTTAAACCTGGAGCAGAGCTCAACTTAAACCAGGAGCAGAGCTAAACTTAAACCAGGAGCAGAGCTCAACTTAAACCTGGAGCAGAGCTCAACTTAAACCTGGAGCAGAGCTCAACTTAAACCAGGAGCAGAGCTCCACTTAAACCTGGAGCAGAGCTCAACTTAAACCAGGAGCAGAGCTCAACTTAAACCAGGAGCAGAGATGGCCATTGGTGTGTGAGTGTGTGTGTGTGTGTGTGACTGGGTGAATGAGAGGCACTCATTGTAAAGCGCTTTGTGCAGTTGTTGCTGGAAACTGTGCCGTATAAATGCAGTCTATTTACAATTTGTTGTTGCTATTATTATTATTATTGTTATTACTATTACTACCCAGCTGGAGTAATTGGTGCCTGTGGCTGTCTTGAGAGAGGCTCATAATGGTTTAGAGGTAAGAGGGTGTGGGGGAGCAGCTGAGTGTGGGGGGCGTTTAGACTAGCATTGCGTTTTGGTCGGATTGATGTTTGCATGCAGTCTAATTATTGTTTGGCTTGTTATTTTAATTTTAATGAGTCTACATTTTGTCTAATGGAGGAAGGCTTGGCACATTTGTTTTCCTAGGCCTAGTGAGGGCATTCTCATAAGCATGCATTTCAGTGTTTTATTTTTACAGATATACATATTTTTTGTTAATTATGACTAATTTGAATAATTTGGGAAGTTGCTGTTTTCACCCCGATGGGGTTGTGTCAGGGACGCTAATGGAGGCACACTCAGGCTGAGTGGAATTTTCGACGGAGCTGAGTGGTGTTCCGTTCTGATCTCACGAATGCGGACACCTCCTGATTGTCCGTGTGTTATTCTCCCCTCTGATGAGCCGGTACGGTGGTGAAGAGGGAGAGGGATGGTCAGGATGAAGGGGGAAGTCCATATTTTTGCGTTAGGACACTAATGGCGGTCGAGGAGGCGGTTGTGATTAATAATTCAAGCGCGCGGTTTAGCGGTCCGAGCGCTGAAACCTCACGCTGTTATGTAAGTAAGCTCACCGGCGGTAAGGAGGGAGGGAGGGAGGGAGGGAGAGAGAGAGAGAGAGAGAGAGAGAGAGAGAGAGACACTCACATGCATACGCACACACTCACACACAGACACACAGACACACACACAGCTGCTGTGGTATGAGACAAGTGTTTGAATGTGAGGCAGGGGAGAGGAGAGGCAGCTGCCTAATGATGCAATCAAAGCACTGCAATCTCACTAATGAGGCTGTGCCCTGCCTGTGCCATGCTGTTATCATATCAACACCGGAATACTGACATGCTGTTACCATATCAACACCGGAATACTGACATGCTGTTACCATATCAACACCGGAATACTGACATGCTGTTACCGTATCAACACCAGAGTACTGGCATGCTGTTACCATACCAACACCAGAGTACTGGCATGCTGTTACCATGTCAACACCAGAATACTGGCATGCTGTTACCATGTCAACACCGAAGTACTGACATGCTGTTACCATATCAACACTGGAATACTGACATGCTGTTACCATACCAACACCAGAGTACTGACATGCTGTTACCATATCAACACCGGAATACTGTCATGCTGTTACCATATCAACACCGGAATACTGACATGCTGTTACCATATCAACACCAGAATACAGGTGTGCTGTTACCATATCAACACCAGAAGACCAGAGTACAGGTATACTGTAACTGTACCCAAATGGTAACTGTCCCTATACTAGAGTACAGGCGTGCAATAACCATTCTGAGCACAGGTGCACGGTAACTGCCTGCCTAGTGATTTGAAGCAGCGTCTCCCCCTCTGTGAGGAATGTCCCCCCCCCAACACAATGCCCCCCCCCCTCCCCCTGGAACGTGGCGGCCTGCTAGGTGAGCTGGCTGCCCTCGGGGCATGTTTCCTCACTTCCTATCGCTGTGTGTGGAGTGAGGACATGTGACCTGACCCTGTACTGCTGTGTCCTCCTTCACCTTTTCGTTCCTCCGCTCCCTCCCTTCATCACACAGAACCGAAGGGGGGGCAGGAGCGGGGAGGAGGGCAGGAGCGGGGAGGAGGGCAGGAGCGGGGAGGAGGGCAGGAGCGGGGAGGAGGGCAGGAGCGGGGAGGAGGGCAGGAGCGGGGAGGAGGGCAGGAGCGGGGAGGAGGGGTTCAGTCTTGCCCTGGGAAACGGCAGTTCAGTGCACATTTTTTCTGTGACGGTATCCTGAAATAGTTTTTATTATTAATTTTAAAACATTTAATTGAGGATTGGTAGCTGGCTCAGTCCTGGCAGCTGGCGAACGTTGGGCTGTGGCTTCAATACACAGCTCTCAGTTAGTCGAGCCGAGCCAGAGCTGCTCTTCCAGAACAGCTGGGAAATGTGGCACTGTTATATGTGTGTCATGTCTCCTCAATTTGAGCCAATCGTAGCGTTTGTCTTTGGAGGGCATGTTTTTTGTTTGTTCATGCCAGCCAGCAATTGGTAGCCCATGATTACCCCGACCTTAGTGATGAGAACCTGGATCCAAACCTGCAACCTAGAGCAGCTACACAGTACTCCGTCTCCATGGACTCTAGTGAAAGGGATTATGGGATAGCACTCAGTGATGTTTTTAATAAGGGAACGCTCCCAGGACTGGGAGGGTAAACATCAGGGGCGGTTCAGGAAGGCGTTTCATGTGATGCACCTGAGATTACCTTGCTCTTCACTACCAGGTATGGCGTGTGCAGCACCCGGTCGATTGTGGTCAACATGTCACCGTGGGACGGAGTCTTACATAATAAACTTTACGGCGTTACGATCAGCTGGCCTGACTCTGGTTCATTCACAGCACACCTTGAGAGACTCAGGTTCAGTACAGCCGCTGCCCTCTGCCCACAGCGTTGAGAGACCGAGTCTCGGGTTCAGTACAGCCGCTGTCCTCTGCCCACAGCGTTGAGGGACCGAGTCTCGGGTTCAGTACAGCTGCTGTCCTCTGCCCACAGCGTTGAGGGACCGAGTCTCGGGTTCAGTACAGCCACTGCCCTCTGCCCACAGCGTTGAGAGACCGAGTCTCAGGTTCAGTACAGCCGCTGCCCTCTGCCCACAGCGTTGAGAGACCGAGTCTCAGGTTCAGTACAGCCGCTGCCCTCTGCCCACAGCGTTGAGAGACAGAGTCTCAGGTTCAGTACAGCTGCTGTCCTCTGCCCACAGCGTTGAGGGACCGAGTCTCAGGTTCAGTACAGCCGCTGCCCTCTGCCCACAGCGTTGAGAGACCGAGTCTCAGGTTCAGTACAGCCGCTGTCCTCTGCCCACAGCGTTGAGGGACCGAGTCTCGGGTTCAGTACAGCCACTGCCCTCTGCCCACAGCGTTGAGAGACGGAGTCTCAGGTTCAGTACAGCCGCTGCCCTCTGCCCACAGCGTTGAGAGACAGAGTCTCAGGTTCAGTACAGCCGCTGCCCTCTGCCCACAGCGTTGAGGGACGGATTGAATTATTCCGATGCGTGCTTGTCGAGGAGAGCGCACTGGTCACATGAACTGAAAAAAAGGTGGTGTCACAGAAGAATCGATGGAACCGATGCAATCGCTTGCGTTTGACAAAGTGCTTCCTGTCCAGGTCGGGGCTGTGAGACTTCAGGTGCTCCAGGTGCTCCAGGAACTCCAGGTACTCCTGGTACTCCAGGTATTCCGCACCGCAATCGCTTTTATATTTGTCCTCCGTCCCAAGACAGGTGCGCCACTTTGCGCTTTGGGGGAAAAAATAAATGATTTTATTTTTTTTCCTCTCCCCCTCCCTCTGCCTGGGTGCGGACGCCGTAAACAGTCCTGCTGGGCAGGGTAATTTGCTGTCCATCGACCGCGGCCGACCGCGCGGTCGCTCTCTGAATGGGACTGCGGATTTATTCACCCGGCTGCGGCTGGCTTATGATTTATGGGCTTTTTTGGGGGGGGGAGAGGGAGCGCACCGCATGCTAATGGGAGATTTTTGCAGGGGGGGGATGGGGGGAGGCACCCAGGTTCCTGAGGGAGCCTTTATGCCCACTTATTGACAAGGAGGGGGGAAATAAATGAAAAAAAAAAAAACGCCCTGAAACATTTAGTTTCCCAGGAGCGGGTTCACTGTGGCATGTTAGTGTTTGTTAGCGTGTGTTAGCATGTGCTCCCCCCCCACCCCTCCTCTTCCCCTCCCCCTCCCCTCCCCCCCGGCCTTTCCCATTCTGCTAGCTATTTGAAACCCATTTTTCTTTTCTTGACCCTTCAAAGCATAAGATTACAAATGTGTGATCGGAATGTTCGCAACTCAGCGTTCTCACGCTGATGTCACAGTCACTGCTGGCGACCGAAAGCAGTGGAGTTCTAGAACACTGGCTTAGAATTTTGAAGGGAACATCCCACAGAAGCCTACCCAGAAAGATGGCGGGCTGTCGCTGTGTAAGTTGGGGCTCCTTCAGTGCAGAGGTACCCATGACGTCAGCCTGGCTGTGCTGTATGAGTATCTGGTGCTTCCTGTTTGTCCCTATAGCAAGTTGAAGACACAGTCTCTGATTGAACTCCATTGCGCCTGCAGTGGCAACATCACCGCGTGACATCACATCATCCACAGAGCTCAGGTTTAAACTGCGGAAAAAACTGAAATACGACGCAGAGTAGTAAAATAGGACCTGGGCTGCGTTTTACATCACCAATGTGTGAAGCAATGTTGACGAATTTCAGGCGGGAGTTTTCCGTTAAGTGTCGGAGGATCTTGGTTCCGGTTTGTGGCGCACGGAATGTTCCGGCTCCAGCGGGCGGGGCGACAGAACGGTCAAGAGTAACGGCACAGAACCGTGTATCGGGTGGGTCCATTAAAAAAGTGTGTGCTCCTGCTTGCAACGCATAAGCAGACCTGAGCTCCAACTGCAGCCAACACCCCACCTCCCCACCCCACACCTCTGTGTGTGTGTCTGTGGTACAGTTCCATGCTTTCAAATAAAATAAAAAATCTGAGAAAGTTCTTACATTCTTCAAAAGAATAAGTGGGAGAACTTTTGAGTGATTGGGAATGGCATAATGGAGAGGACCTTTAAAGGGCTCAGACTTATCTTGTCGAGTGATGTTGCTCCTCATCTGGAAACGGCCTTGTTTTATATGAAGGAATGCCTTTAGAATCCGATCACTGTCTCTGAATCGGCATTCAGCTCAGAAGTGACTGGGGTTTGGATCATGTGAAGGAGGAAGTGACTGGGGGTTTGGATCGTATGAAGGAGGAAGTGACTGGGGTTTGGGTCGTATGTAGGAATGTCTTTAGAATCCAATCAATGACCCAGAATCCACATTCAACTCAGAAGTGATGGGGGTATGGATCCAAACTTAAAGTGCTGATCCCAGGACTTCCTTGTTTTCCAGGGCTTTTGCAGTTTTTTCGTCGCCTTTTGAAGATCTGAAGCCCCGCCTGATACAGCCGACTCTGTGGTTTTTATGGCCCCTTAAAAAAGGGCTTTGTGAAAAGTCCTTGAATTGTTGGCAATTGATGGTGTGCATTACATTACATTACATTACAGGCATTTGGCAGACGCTCTTATCCAGAGCGACGTGTGCAAGTTTGGAAATCTACTACGTGCCTGAAATCTGGATAGACACCCAGGGGTGGGGGGGGGGGGTATTGGGGGGTACCAGGGGGGGAACATGCCTCACAGAGGAGGAGACACTGCTTCAAATCACTAGGCGGCCAGTGATTTGCTTCTGTGCTCAGAATGGCTACTGCACGCCTGTATAGGTACAGTTACCATGAGGGTACAGTTACAGCACGCCTGTATTCTGGTGTTGGTATGGTAACAGCACGCCTGTATTCTGGTGTTGGCATGGTAACAGCACGCCTGTATTCTGGTGTTGGCATGGTAACAGCACGCCTGTATTCTGGTGTTGGTATGGTAACAGCACGCCTGTATTCTGGTGTTGGCATGGTAACAGCACGCCTGTATTCCGGTGTTGGTATGGTAACAGCACGCCTGTATTCTGGTGTTGGCATGGTAACAGCATGCCTGTATTCTGGTGTTGGTATGGTAACAGCATGCCTGTAATTCTGGTATTCTAATGGTGTTATGGTAACAGCATCAAAATAGATATTAACCAATGATGTGCCACATTTTTGCAAACAGCAGATCTGAGCCACTTGCTTCTTCTGCTACAGTCACACCACTGCCTGTCACCACGTACAACACGATTTATTACACATTATTCCAAAAACCTGTAAAACTTGAGAACTCGTTGTAAAATCGCATGGGTAGGTTCACTGAACGTTCAGGGCTGACAGCCACGGGAACCATAGAAACGCGTGCGTGCGCTGTAAGACTTTATTCACAGTCCGACGGCGGTGAAATGCCCAAGGGACACGCCCTCTTCATCACCGGCGGTTGACGTTGTTTCAGATCGGCGTGGGAGGGGCCAGACTGCAGCAGGTTTTTGGGGTCTTACCTGTCAGTTAACCCTTGATTGACACCTCCAGCTCTGGAGTCTTCCTGCTCTCTCCACATTTAAAGATTTCGGTTTTTGGGATTGAGCCGAGCAGCGGCCCGACAGACCCCCTGCAGCCGTCGACTCTCATCGAGTCGAATTTCTCATTCTGGGTACAGGTCGCTCATTTTAAATTACAATGAGCCGTTGCTCTCACTGAGCGGTTTTAAAAGTCTGCTTGCCCATGAGTCACCGTGCTGAATAACATCCTGTCCGTTTCCTCTGTGCGGATCAATAGGGCGCATTGTGCTCGTTAATGCACTATGCAAAGGGAGTCCAGCGTCTTGCTTGTGTTGGCAAACTGAACGAGAGACCTCCAAAAAACAAAAAACAAAAGAAGCGTTATTTTTTGTGACCCGTTTTCAGTAATTAACAAGTGCAATAAAAATATCCTTGTGCAAGGAAAGAGTGTTGTCAACACATTTTTGGGTGAGATGTATTTATTCATTTTTTTCCATTTTGAGCACAGGAGCAGCCTAGACTAAGACAGTATTTTTGGATCTTTGAGTTGGTTGTGTGAATGCAGTTGACTTTGTCTGGAAATACCCAGGAGGTTCATGAAATGAAATTAAATCAGTGAATTTTACCACAATTATCTTGGATTTTGGATAGTGGATCGTGTATTCGTTGCTCGAGTGACCCTTGTTTGCATCCCTGGCTTGCTCTCTGCACATGCGTATGATTGGGTCTATGGTAAATGGTAAATGGACTGCATTTATATAGGCTAGCGCTTTTATCCAAAGCGCTTTACAATTGATGCCTCTCATTCGCCAGAGCAGTTAGGGGTTAGGGGTTAGGTGTCTTGCTCAAGGACACTTCGACATGCCCAGGGCGGGGTATGAACCGGCAACCCTCCGACTGCCAGACAATCGGTCTTACCTCCTGAGCTATGTCGCCCCTGTCTCCTCCGGCTAGTGGCTGTGGTGTGAAAAGAAGCAGCTGGCTGGCTCCACGTATTTCTGGGGAGAACAGGAAGTTGTCTTCACTCTCCAGAGCTGCCAGCAGGGGGCGTATATGAGCACGCTTGCACATAGTTCGCAATTTGGGCCTTCCAAATCCGGGTGGGACTAGATTTGCCAAATGAAAGATAAAACTTGAACCGTATGATTCTATTTCTGCAGTTTTATCGAGAGCTGATTTCATCAGGGATAAGACCAGGGTGACGTGGGAAAATTTCCCCTGAATTTTCAAGGCATTAGCAGGAAAGGTAATGCATTTAAAAGAAATAAAAATTTAAAAAGGTTTTTCAATGCCTGTCTCCAGGGGTTTGAGTGTGAGTCAGAATTGTGGCTTTTTTTCCTCTCTCTCTTTTTAAAAAAAATAGTCTCGTTGACTCACAAACGCCGTTCGGCAAACACAGGCCGCACTGAAACCCGCCAACGCGAACTCAGTCCGGCGAGGTCACGGGCCGCTTGGGACGACTGTTCATCGCACAGTCTGCGCAGACTGCCCCAGTGAATTCCGCTTTTGTTCCAGGCTCCGTATGAGGTCTGCGTTGATGGCGAAACAAGCTTCCCTCTTCTGCTGTATTTGGAAACACAGGTCTTCTCCGTGAAACACGTGCCTTTTTGTCAAGCGGCTGGCGATTATTAGTTCACTTGAGCTCAGAAACCCCCACGTTTATACTGCCGAATAGCGGATGCAGAGATAGCGGCTCTTAACTGGACATGGCGGTAATGCTTCATTATTTCGGTCAGCTGAGGCTCTCTGCTTTTTCACCAGCTGACCAAACAACTTCCTCTTTCTCTGTTTGTGTGAGGAACTGTTGACCACGTTTGAATATTTTTAGATCAGATGTTACAGTCTCTATTCATGTATTGATTCCCACTTTCATATTCATGGTAGTAAAAGTATTCATACATATACATGCTATTAAATATCATCATTGCAATTCTATAGTGATTTACATTATTGTTGTTTTACTATAAGACGTTGTTGATAGAGGGCATGAAAATGTATACATATATTTTCTCCCCTATTTGGAATGCCCAATCATGTTCATCATCTAATCCTTTGTTGTTAATTTGGGAGAGAAAGAGAGAGAGATGGTGTCTCACATGTTCTTGCCATGCCTTGGCAGTACAAATGGAAATTTTGTCTTGCCAATAAAGCACTTTGAATTTGAATTTGAGAGAGCAGTGAGGCATGTGCTCTGCCAGCTGCCGTTGGTTCAGAAGTCGGGTTCGAGCGGACGTGTGGCAGGAAGATGCTTCACGCACAGGTCCACACACCTGTGGGCACCAGATCCACCAGTGGGAGAAAAAAAAAAAGTTTCGTTTCTTTTTTGGGTTTCCTTTTGGGGATGCTAATCTTATAGGTAAAGCTCTGTAAAGGTGGATTATATCTGTAGCTGTATTTACTTTTGTTAGCAGTGCTAATTGTGGGTTTGTTTGGCTAATGTTACACATAGTGATTCTGAATGGTCCTTCTGTGCCTTTACTGTAGCATTCCTGCGGCTAACGCTAACGTTCTTCACACAGAATAGGGCCTGCTAACTGATTTTAATGTAATGTAATGTAACATTACCATCAGACACACAGTGCTGACTGGAGGGCTGTTGTAGCACATTTGAGTGGTGAGAACACTCCCTCCCTTATTGGCCCTGATCAGACTTCAGACTCAGAAGCGATACGAGTGGAAATCAGCTTGCCCGATGCGACTCCGCTGCAGTGCCTCCTAGTGGAACTGAAGCGAATAACATCTCTGACCCGAGGGGCGTCTCTAGGGCGGTGTCCTTAATGTTGACGCAATGAGTCTAAGCAGGCGTTCCAGTTTTTCATTTAATAAACATTGATTTTAGTGACCCTCGAGATCCCGATGTCATGTAGGAATCGGGGGAGAATGTAATACTGCCTAAACTTGTTTGAAACCCCATAGTAATTACCCCCCCCCCCCCCAAACCCCCCATGGCTCAGTGGGCAGGATGCAGTGGAAGCAATTCTTCAATTATCATTTCTCACTAAAGCCCATTGATTTGACAGCGCTAATTGAAGAATCGTTAGACTAGACGTGCTAAAAAATAAAAAAATCTGCTGTTGAATTCTCTCGTATAAATTACGTGTGTGTCTGCGATGTGGCCTTGAGCAACAGCCACACACGCATTAGCGTTTTAGCGCTCAACGAAAAAACCACGTGGTCTGCTTACGTCGATGTGTCTCGACGGCAGTGCTGTACAATGGGTAAGGAGCTGGTCTTGTAACCTACAGGTCATAGGGGAGGACATGGGTAGACCGTTGCACCCTTGAGCAAGGTGTCGAACCTGCATTGCTTCAGTGTATATCCAGCTGTATAAATAGATACAATGTAAAAGCTGTGCAAGTCTCTCTGAATAAGTCGCTCTGGATAGGAGTGTCTACTAAATGCCTGTAATATAATGTAATGTAATGTAATGCACTGCTGACGGTAGCAATTTAGGGCTTCTGTTGTTTTAACAGTGGAGATGAAATGGTGTCCAGATGGCAGTGAAGCACAACTTGATCTAATTCAAGAAATTTGACCAGGACCCTCCTGAAATGGCAGGGGGTAGTTGATGGAACAAAGGGGTGGTTGATGGAACAAAAGTAATCCGGGGGCAAATCTGTTTTGCCATGATTTGGCACACATCAGATGTCCGGTGTTCTGAACCGTGTAGCAGCCTTGACAATAAAAAAAAAAAAATAACACCAGTTCTTGACGATCTGAAAGTTTATGGGAATACAAATTGGATTGTAAGAAAATCAGAACTTACGAGGATCAATCACGCTCCCGCTCTCCACCAGACCAGCGTTTGGGGAAGCGGGTGGTGCGCTCTGAATGTTAACTACACACACACACGCACACACACACACACACACACGCGCGCGCGTGCGAAGGGCCTTTCGCTGACTCGGCAAAAAATAAAAACGAGCGCCATTAAAACGTTTCCGCCATATTAAAACGGGACGAGAAAAAAAAAAAAAAAAGCCCATCAAACGAGCTGGACGCATTAATCACTGCCTCTGTAGGGGAGGCATCGGCGCAGTTAAAATGGAGGTGCTGCTCGCTGCAAACGAAACGAGCCGTCTGTGTCCTGCGCGTAGAGTCAACGGAGAAAAAAAAAAGGAAACCTGTTTGTCGGCCTCCGTCCATTGAATTTCTGTGAAGAAGTACCAACCCCCCCCCCCCCCCACCCCCCCCCCTCGCTCGGTCATTAAAAAGAGTGACTGCTGCAGCCAAACGGGCTGCTACTGGACCGTGGGGGCCATACCAAGCAGGGACAGGGGGCGTGGCCCTAACGAGGAAGGGATGCCAATCAAAAGAGAAAAAAGAGCCTTTTGATTGGCTTTCGAAGCCTTTCCTACTATTCAGGACAGATTCCGAAAGTATCAGGCATCACTTCTGTGAAGGCTCCTTTAAAATATTGAAAACAAACATAATTGAAAAAAAACTTGCCTTGATTTAGAAATCTGGGGAAAAAAACCCTAACCTCTGCTGGTTGAAATAACTTTACGTTTAATATGAGCTTGCAAATGCGACTCATTCGAAAAAGGGTTTTACGACCCCTTGGCTGAAAGCAACGGACGGGAGCTCCGGACTGACCTTGTTTTTTTATTTCTCTTTGAAGGTTTTATTTTGTTTTGCGTATCTCTTTATTGAACACGCCGTTTGTTCCCGGGTAGCGAGCGTCTGAGAGCAGGCTTTCGTTTGCGGTGACGGAGTGGGCCGGGGGGGCTAGCGGTTCGCGCGGGTCGTTCCGCGATGGCGGCGGTCAGTCCAGCGGCAGGCCGCGTGAACAACGTTAGCGGCGCCGCCGGGGGCTTAGCTTCCGCTTGTTTTACGCTCCGGAAAATTCCGCAGCGTTTGAAGTGCCTTCGTCCGGACACGGTACCTAAGACCTGCCCGGTTAAAAAAAGGAAAAAAAATTAATAAAATGAAAAATTGATTAGCAATTCTGAGGGGAATCACTGAAATACAGAGAACTGATGATTTTGCAAATGTTTTAGATCGCAGAAGATGTTGCTGCTACTGATATTTCAATTCCAGGCACGATGCCCCCTTCCCCCTCCCCCTCCCCCCTCCCCCGCCATGTACGTGTTAATCTGGACGTTCGCTCAGCGCACACACAAAGACTCCATTTTGATTGCTGAGCGAAGCACCTATAGTTCAAACCCCCCCCCTTGGGCGGTGCCAAACTCTATAAAACCGGTCTGGAGCGAAAGCACCGGGACGGGCCGCAGTGGGGCCTGTAAGGGGCCCTTAAAGTAGCGCCAGGCCGCAGTGGGACCTGTAAGGGGCCCTTAAAGTAGCGCCAGGCCGCAGTGGGGCCTGTAAGGGGCCCTTAAAGTAGCGCCAGGCCGCAGTGGGGCCTGTAAGGGGCCCTTAAAGTAGCGCCAGGCCGCAGTGGGGCCTGTAAGGGGCCCTTAAAGTAGCGCCAGGCCGCAGTGGGGCCTGTAAGGGGCCCTTAAAGTAGCGCCAGGCCGCAGTGGGGCCTGTAAGGGGCCCTTAAAGTAGCGCCAGGCCGCAGTGGGGCCTGTAAGGGGCCCTTAAAGTAGCGCCAGGCCGCAGTGGGGCCTGTAAGGGGTCCTTAAAGTAGCGCCAGGCCGCAGTGGGGCCTGTAAGGGGCCCTTAAAGTAGCGCCAGGCCGCAGTGGGGCCTGTAAGGGGTCCTTAAAGTAGCGCCAGGCCGCAGTGGGGCCTGTAAGGGGCCCTTAAAGTAGCGCCAGGCCGCAGTGGGGCCTGTATGGGGCCCTTAAAGTAGCGCCAGGCCGCAGTGGGGCCTGTAAGGGGCCCTTAAAGTAGCGCCAGGCCGCAGTGGGGCCTGTAAGGGGCCCTTAAAGTAGCGCCAGGCCGCAGTGGGGCCTGTAAGGGGCCCTTAAAGTAGCGCCAGGCCGCAGTGGGGCCTGTAAGGGGCCCTTAAAGTAGCGCCAGGCCGCGCGTCTGACCGAGCCAGCAGCTTCTGTGCTGCTGCTGTCCGGCCCCCTCGGCCAGAGAGAAACCGCTCTGCTCAGTCGTAAATGTGCACCGCAGATTCTTGGCCCTGGACACGGGTGGGAAGCAGGAACAGACGGGCTACCAATGCTGCCCGAGTGCTGAAAAGGCTTCTGGGAGTTGGATGCTGTCCGTGCATGGTGAAAAGGCTTCTGGGAGTGGGATGCTGTTCGCACGGTGAAAAGTCTTCAGGGAGTGGGATGCTGTTCGCACGGTGCAAAGGCCTCTGGGAGTGGGATGCTGTCCGTGTGTTGAACAGACCTCTGGGAGGTCTGGGAGTTGGATGCTGTCCGTGTGGTGAACAGACCTCTGGGAGTTGGATGCTGTCCGTGTGTTGAACAGACCTCTGGGAGTTGGATGCTGTCCGTGTGGTGAACAGACCTCTGGGAGTTGGATGCTGTCCGTGTGGTGAACAGACCTCTGGGAGTTGGATGCTGTCCGTGTGGTGAACAGACCTCTGGGAGTTGGATGCTGTCCGTGTGGTGAACAGAACTCTGGGAGTTGGATGCTGTCCGTGTGGTGCAAAGGCCTCTCATAGTCTATGCTCTCTTCTGACCGGTCGTCACAATCTGAACCTCGTTGGGTGTGGTCCGAACTCCCGGCATCGTAGCCCGTGAGAAGAATTGTGTAATGTACGCCCACCTGTAGATGACAAAAAGCATTTTGCGGTGAAAATATTTTCTAAAATATTATTTCTTTTATTTTTATTTTTATGTCCCTGGTAGTGTAGGTTTAAGAATAGCAGAATATATGCTTCTTGATTAAGACCAGAGACTCGTGTCCCCTGCAGGGGACAAAAATGAATTGCCTTGTCTTGGGAGGATAAAGTGTATTCCTGCCGAATGTTTCTGCTAAACTGGATGTTCCTGTGGCGTCACACAAATCACCTCAGACTCAAAAGAATCCTCAAAAGACTGTGATCTGCGTTTTCCATAAATGCAGGTGCTCATTTTCTCTCCTCCACAGAAACAGTTTTGGGAGCTATTTTTGGTTGCCGCTGATCTCACCAGACATTTTTTTGTGTGGTAGAAAAGAAAAACACTTGCATGCGAGACAGAGAGTTAAGGACAGATGCTGATTGTATCCGAGCCTGTGTCTCACTCCCAGCCTGTGTCTCACTCCAGGAAAGTCTGAACAAGGAGAGTGTGGAAACGGGCGGTGTGTAAAACCAACCACAGCTGTGACTGAGCTGTCTGTCTCACATACACACTGCTTTAGTTACACACACGCTCACACACACACACACTCGCACATAGAGACACACAAACGCACGTGCACACTTACACACTAACTCACTTATGCACACACACACACACATACAAACACACATACATACACACACTCTCACGCACATACACACATTCCCATGCATTCACACACATACACACACTCACGCACACACACACACTCCCACGCACTCACATATACACACACACGCACTCTCAGGCACACACACATATACACACACTCCCATGCACTCATACACACACACACACACACACACACACACTCACTCGCACATAGACAGAAACACACACACAACATACTGTTTAAGGTGATATTTTGTGAGGACATAAAATGTAGGAGGTAAATAATGAGACCCAGGCTCAGCCTAGACCAGGACGTGTCAGAGCTGAGGGGCTCTGTGGTCCGAACTTCAGACAGGAACCAGCTCGTTATTTACGCCCACTCAGTCCGTGATATGTCATCACTGCCCACTCGCCCCGCGGTCCGGCCCGGCGGGGGAGAGAGGGGGAGGCCAGACTGACATGGAGGTCAGGGGAGCATTTAACGCGCATTAAGGCTTAATTTACTCAGCCCTTTAGCAAGTACAACACCTTCTAGCACACGCTCAATCCAATAACCAGTGCAGTGGTTGGTCGTGGTGTTTGTGTTGCACCAATCGTTGGTTGTGTTATTGGATTTTGTGGTCTTAGGGAATCGGGCCTGTAGTTTCCTGTGGTGTTTAATTTGAAAAGAAATGTAAAATTTGTAGGTGTATGTGTGAGTGAGAGTGAGAGAGTGAGAGTTGGGGGGGCGGGTGTGTGTGTGTGTGTGTGTGTGGGTTTGGGGGGCAGTTGTGTGTGTGAGTGTGTGAATGAATGTGTGTGTGTGTTGGGGGGGGTTGTGACTACTTGCATGTGTGCACATTTTCTGCTGACGTCTGGAAGAAGCACAGATCGACTAACCAAATAGACCTTCCCGGGTACAAGTCCAGCTATTCATTTTTTTTTTTTTTGTATGGGTCTGTACACAGGCTGTGAGAAGGCAGGGAAATCACGGGCCTCTCCCAAAATAGAGCCCAGTTTGGGCCACAGGCCACCCCTCTCTAAGCCAGGCTCTCTGTCCCAGGACCACTGCTCCAGGGTGCTTATATAAACTGACCGCTTAATGCAACCTGTGCGAGAATTATTATGTGTGCTGACATCAGCACAGAGCCGCTAGAAATTCTTAAGACATCTCCTGACATCAAAGGAATGTGCCGCCTTTCATGTCTGTGTGCACCTGAGGTCTGGGAGAGTGACGCATGGCCACAGCCGGCTGAGAGAGAGAGAGAGAGAGGGAGAGAGAGAGAGAGAGAGAGAGAGAGATTCTGCTGCGCACGGAAATACGCCTTCGGGAAAGACAGCCTGAAGCCTGGGGTGTTGGTGTGTCCCAGAAACCGCACACCCCCCCCCCCCCCCCATTGGCAAACACACAGAGGATTACATTATGAACGTGCAGGTATACTGCAGACCGGGTGCAGTGCATTGTGTGGGCAGGCTAACCGACCGCTCCATGTGCATCTTTTGAACGGCCCCATTGGCTGATGCATGTTTCCCCAGTAAAACTGTGGGTGACACGGTGGTGCAGTGGAAAGCACCGTTACAAGTATCCACAAAAAGTATTTAGTGCCCATCTTAAAAATTTTGCAGGTGAAGTTCGTTTCGGTGTTTTTCCGTATCCCATGATCCCCCTGGTGGAGGGTGGTGTGGTTTCTACGGTATCCTGCTCGGTGTTTTGATTAGCCACGCTGTTTCGTAGAGCTGTTTAGCCGAGTGTTTCCTTTGCCGTGACGACGTTGCTGCCGCTGTAGGAGTTCGCTGCTCTCGCTCTCCAGCGATGCCGCTCCGGCTCTGCTTCCAGGCGACCCGGCCCGGCGTGCCCTCAAATCTCTGCTCGCTCTCCCTCTCCTCCGGGCGCAGATGCTGTCTCCTAATTAATTGGCTAAAACCCATTTTATGGGGACCTAAAACACACGCGAGGCTCCTCTTCAGAGTCGCTCTGCTCCGCGCGGTTCAGCAGCGTTTCGCTGGGGGGGGGCGACGCGCCATCAGAAGGTGAGCCTCTTAAATGTCTCGTTAGTGGAGAGCCGAACTCCGGGGGGGCTGAGAGCCGAACTCCGGGGGGGCTGAGAGCCAAACTCCGGGGGGGGGGGGGGCTGTTTCTGCCAGTGGCTATTTAAGCAGACACGCTGCTCTTTCTTCGTTTAAATTTAAAAAATAAAAAATAGGAATATAAAAATATAAAATATTTGTGCTCTGTCTTTTTAGGCCTCGTTTTACTCTTGTTTTTAAAGGACCTGAAGCTCGTTCATGGTTTTGTAGTTTTTGCTCTGATGCACAAAAATTCTGCTGCATGCTTCATTTTAATTCTTTTTTTGTTTGTTTGTTTGTTTGCTTGTTTGTTATGAATGCTGCTCATTTGTTTGGTCCATTCCGTGGTGTCACTGATCAGCTGTGCTGAGTGACTGTTCAACTTTTTGTGTTCAGGTTTCATAAACTTTCAGAAGAAAAGTTCAGATCAGAATCCAAACAGATCTAATCAGAAGATGTCAAGGCCAAGGAGTTATAAGCGAACCAGATTTACTGTTCCTTAAACGAAAACTCAATAAGGATAAAAATCTACAGAACGGCATTGCGAAAAAAAAAAAATTTAATTAAAAATGTTGTTATAAAAATAAATTAAAAAACGAACGCGAAGTTGTTTTTCAATTTTGGGAACATTAGACCACCAGAGTGCATAGCGACAGATTACAGCATTTTATGTGACTTTGCATCATGTCTAAATAAATATAAAATGGCGGTAATTGGCGGAGATAGGCACTCTCGCCTCAGCCCATTAAAGGCGGTCGCGTCGGCGAGCTGGTCTCCCGCCAAATTGGATAGATTTCTCTCGCGGAGCGCGACGACAACAGCGGAAAGAGTCAATATCGTTACCTCCTGCGTTCCTGTAGCTTTGTGCCAGATTCAACGTCAGTCCGTCTTATAAATGTATGTTTTTTTTTTGTTGTTGAAAATACGTGAATAGCATCTTTTCGTTTATTTTATTTCAGAGTGAGGTCTTTTTTTGTCACTGTTGAGTCCCTGGCGGACCTAATTAACCATTGGGTCTATGGTATCTGTACCAGAGGTTGTATTTGTTGTTTTTTTTTTTTTGTATGTTTTGATCACGTTCAGTTCCACCGTTCAAAGGGAGCTCTCCGCTTGTCAATCTGCCCTTTTGATGATTTAACGAAATGGATTACTGCGCATGTGAATGAGTCAATTACACACGGTCAGTAATCTCCAGAAGGCGGTCTGTTTTTCCGTTGCTGAAAGGGGGGGAGGGCGTCGTTTGAACTCGACCGTCGGCCGCGATTAACGGGCGCTCCGAACGCCGTTAGCACGCTAACGGGACGCGGCGGCAGGCCGGGAGGGTCGCGGCGGGGATCGTTTTTAATGAAATCCCGGCTCTCCTCGCAGGGGGGGGGCCCGAGATCAGAGGCGATGGCGCTCCCTCCCTCCCTCCCGCCCGCTCGCCCGCCCGCCCGCGAGAACAACACCGCCACCGGAGGGAAGTGGGAAGCGGGAACAGGGATACGCGGAGCTGGAGTCAGGGCTCATTCTATTCCCTCGTTCTGTTCGTTCCTCGTCTCCGGCGGGTCCTCGCCTGACCTGGAAAGCGATCGAGGTCCGCCATCTTTAAGGACGTTCCGGCCTGTTACACGCTCCTTGGAGGAGCTAGGAGGCTCCCGGAGGATGCTTCAGTGAGGATACACTGGATCGAAGTATTTTTTAGGAGCGTGTGAACAGCTTGTGGATCCTCCTCTTCCCCTCTGCCACGTCTGTAATTGATGTGGCTTCAAACGGACGCTTGAAAGAGCAAGGATGTCTTGTTTGCCTAAAACACATTTTCTCGATTCCTCTGTCCTTGTGCTCTTTCCTTGCTTCCTGTTCCTTGCGTCCTCCAATGAGTGGGGCTAGAAGCTAAGAAAGGATGCAAGGAAAGGAAGCAAGGAGGTAAAAAAAATAAGTGATTGGAATTAGACCCTCAGTCTTCTGTATGTGTACAGCTTCCTGAGACCCGACAGAAAAAAAACTTTGAGTTTTGTCTTGGATGACAAAAATATTTTCAACAATATTTATTTTGTGTTCATTCTGTGTCCCCCACTTAGTGTAGATTTCAGCGTAGTGTAATATATGGTACTCGATTAAGACCAGAGACTCATGCGTACCCTACAGGGGACAAAAATGAGTTTGCTGGGTCTCAAGAAGAAATTGGGAACTGGCTTAAACAAGTATGGGACCAAACGGGGAGAAAACGGTAATAGCTTTCAAATGCCCGCGTGACATTTATCGTGACATCTATCAAAATAGGTTATTTGCTATTGGATTTAACATTCAAGTGCTATTGCTTTCGCCGAAAGGCCAGTGTTAATAATTGAAATATGCCATATTCTCCAATCATATTCCTCCCCACGTTCGTTACTTATTCCGGAGGATCGCGGAAAAGCGGAAGGTTTCGGAAAAAAGAGAGTGAGATAAGAGAGAGGGGCCTAACCGATCCTAACCCAACCCTGATTCTCAGAGACGTTCACAGTGGCCTTATGGGAAGGAAGAGGGCTGTACTCTCCATGAAATGGGGCCTACTGGCGAAAATGGCAAGTGTTGTAGGGCTTAATGGCCTGTTCTCGTTATTATGTTATGTTATGTTTGCGTTCTTATGTTATGTTATGTTACTGTAACCACAGATACTTTGGGCTCACCTGATATTCAGCTCCACAGTCCCAACAAGGAAGGCTCTGTCTTCCTAACGATGGAGATGAAGTATTCTGATTGGACGAGGCTCATGAATATTCCTGAAGCCGCATTGGCCTTGCTGATCGCGGTGTCAATGAAGAATCTGTGCTGTCATGACATGACATAACATGATATAACATGACATAACATGACATGACATGACATGACATAACAACATAATGATGAGAACAGGCCATTCAGCCCAACAATGCTCGCCATTTTCCTGACTAAATTAGTGCTCTGATTACCTACAGATTAGATGGTATCCAACACCGTATCAAGCCTAGTCTTGAAAAAATGAGTTTCTGCTTCTACTGCGTGACCTGGCAGGCTATTCCACACATTGACTAATCTGCGTGAGTAGTGAAAAATTCTTCCTAATGTCTGCGCGGAATTTACCTTTTACCTGTCATTCAGTAGGGGAAATTCCTGTTGCTAAGTGGAAGCTCCTGTAGTTAAGCAGCAGAGAGGATGGAAAGAACATAGGAGCTGAGAGCTCGGTGAGTCTGAGTGACGCGTTTTGTCACGGCCCCTAGTCCCCATTCAGGGGAGCTGCGCATGCCATCGTTCTCTCTTCTGGAATGTTCTTTTTTACTGGCTTTTTAACATCCGCTCATCACTGCTGTCGCGATGCCGCCTCGTGGGGATTCTCTCTCACCTGCCCCACCCCCCCCGAGCTCTCGAGCTTCCAGGCGGACGGGAAATAGGCGGCTGCGGCCGCCATCGCGATCGTCCCGCGATGGCGCTGCGGTGGCCCCGCCTCTCCGGGAGCGTGTGGCGGCGCTGCTGCGGCCGCGGCCTGTTAAACCTGTTAAACGTTTACGGCCGATGTGGTGGCGGTTAGTGACGGGTAGTGGCCACCCGGAGACAGGATGGGAGGGTGGGAGAGAGAGAGGGAGAGAGGGAGGGAGGGGAGGGGAGGGGAGGGAGGAAGAGAGAGAGGGAGGGGAGGGAGGGAGAGAGAGAGGGAGGGGAGGGAGGGAGAGAGAGAGGGAGAGAGAGAGGGAGGGGAGGGTGGGAGAGAGAGAGGGGCCTAACAGATCCTAACCCGACTCGGCAGGGTTTTGTCCGGGAGGGAGGGAGGGAGGGAGAGAGGGAGGGAAGGAGTTAGGGGAGGGTGGGAGGAAAACTTCGCACACAGAAAAAAAGGGCTGTCCTTGCGCCTGTGAATCACGGGATAGAGACGGGAGCTTGGCACCGCCACCTACGCCCCCCCCCCCCACTCCCTCCCCCACTCCCCAAAGCATCTGAATTACAAAAAATACGACCTGGCTTCCTCACGCGCCTCCGATGCTACGGGACGGGTATTGATTCGCGGGGAGAGTAATGGGTTCCACCGCCACGGACAACAAGAGGGACGGGACGTCAGACGACAAACCGCGTTCGTTCAGCCCGGGACGGGACGGGACGGGGGGGGGGGGGGGCGTGATTTAGGTTCCCTTAAAGTTTGGGTCATACAGCGACGGTACAGGGGTCAGCACGGGTGCGAGCGCAAACCGAGGCAGTCTCAGAGTGAAGGCTGGAGCCTTGGAGAACCTCACATCTGCGTGGGGAACATGGCTGCCAAGCGTAAGCTACGTGTGAATCTGCTGAGCCACAATGGCTACGTGTGAACCTGCTGAGCCACAATGGCTACGTGTGAATCTGCTGAGCCACAATGGCTACGTGTGAACCTGCTGAATCGTAATGGCTACATGTGAACCTGCTGAATTGTAATGGATACGTGTGAATCTGCTGAATCGTAATGGCTTCGTGTGAACCTGCTGAATCGTAATGGATACGTGTGAATCTGCTGAGCCACAATGGCTACATGTGAACCTGCTGAATCGTAATGGATATGTGTGAATCTGCTGAGCCACAATGGCTACGTGTGAACCTGCTGAATCGTTTTGGCTACGTGTGAATCTGCTGAGCCACAATGGCTACGTATGAACCTGCTGAATCGTAATGGATACGTGTGAATCTGCTGAGCCACAATGGATACGTGTGAATCTGCTGAGCCACAATGGCTACGTGTGAATCTGCTGAGCCACAATGGTTACGTATGAACCTGCTGAATCGTAATGGCCGCTGTCCACAGGCCCCTTTGTGAATCCTCCTACTCTATCGTTCCTCCTCGATTTGACAAATTAATTTCCTTCCCTTTTTTTTGCGTTTACGTGAATCTCTGCCCTCCCTCCGTTCCCTCGGCGTTGTGTGAGGAGTCACAGCTGCTCGTTGTGTTCGGTTTGTTTTACGTGGAAGCGCGGCGAGGATTTTAGGAGGGAAGTTCTGGAGAATTCTGCGGTGGGACCTGCTGCTCTGTTTACGCCTTGATTCTGAGGAAAAACGAAAATGGGTACACACACACATCCTGTCTTGGATCCCGTGTCGAAAGTCCGATGCAAAAAGAGAAAGAAGGACCCATGAACTCCCATTAGTACCTCTTTGCCAGAAGGGTTTAGGGTATGAAAACATGATTTGGGGCACCATTGGCTTTTGTCAGCTCTCCGATACTACAGAAGTATAGGAAAGCTGTACAAAGTACCACCAAATACCACAAAAATGTCTTTTGAAAGCTAATATGATTGTAATCACTTGCAAAAAAGAAATTTGATTGTTTTTATGGGTTGTTTAGTATAATGGTTGTGTATACCAAGGAAAAAACACATTTACATTTTAGTAAGCAATAAAGTATAATTCATCATTCACAATGAATGGTAAAGCAGTTTTATTTTCAATGAATCAAACAAATGAATTTTTATACAGTGCACTTTACAAAAAACCTTTCGCAGTACACTTCACTGTGTACCCTGACCCCCCCCCCCCCCCCACAAAGTTTTTAAAAAATTTTATTTACATATATTTGGAATTTAATCAAAATTTTAAATGACATAAAATTAGACCCAAACGTGGTTGTGATTGATTGAATGTTTGCATTTAGCAGTATAATATATACATTTATTACATTAATGCAATGTACAATACAGGGCTGCAGATCCATTCTAAGTCATCCTGTTTAGAAAAATCATCTAGACAGTGTTAATCATTCACACACGAGGATGGTTGTTTCATTTTCTCCAGTCCACTTCCTTTCTTTGTGTGTCACACCTGTAAAGCACATAATTTAATTTAAAGCATTAACTTTGCGCTCTCATTACGTCTGACGTGCAGTAATGGGAGAGGGTGATTGTCCTCTCTGAGCATATTTGGAACGGGCAGTGTAACTCCCTGAGCCCTTCTGCGTATCCAGGCCTGTTCATTTCCACTTTCATATCTGAGGCTCTCTCTCTCTCCCTCCCTCCCGCTCTCTCTCTCTCTTTCACTCTCCCTCTCTTTCTCTCCTTCCCCCTCTCTCTCTTTCTCTCCCTCCCACTATCTCTCTCCGTCCCTCCCTCCATCTCCCCCTCTCTCTCTCCCTCCCTCCCTCCCTCCCTCCCACTCTATCTCACTCTCAGTCTCCCTCTCTTTCTCTCCCTCCCTCTCCCTCTCTCTCTGTCCATCCCTCCCTCTCCCTCCCTCCCTCTCTCTCCATCCCTTCCTCCCTCCCTCTCCTCCTCTCTCTCTCTCCCTCCCTCCCTCCCTCTCTTTCTCTCTCCCTCCCTCCCTCTCTCTCTGTCCATCCCTCCCTCTCCCCCTCTCCCTCTCTCTCCATCCCTTCCTCCCTCCCTCTCCTCCTCTCTCTCTCTCCCTCCCTCCCTCCCTCTCTTTCTCTCTCTCTCCCTCCCTCCCTCTCTCTCTCTCTCCGTCCCTCTCTCTCTCTCCATCCGTCGCTCTCCCTCTCTCCCTCCCTCCCTCTCCCCCCCCCCCCTTCTCTCCTTCCCTCCCTCATCCTCTCTTCCTCCTTCTCTCCCTTCCTGGACGTACTCATGTAAATGGAGACAGAGCTAATGGTGGCGCTTTGAGTTTCAGCTGGCCCGGAATCAGAACCTGGGCCTTAAGTGTAATGAGCTCGTTTTTTTATATCTGTGTAAATTCTAAAGCAGGAGATGCAGTTAAAGCCCTTTGTGAACGGGCTCTTAGGCCAGTTACACACTGGACCAGGTGTGGCAGGACAGCCAGCTTCAGACTTCAGCCTGTTTGAGACTTTTATTTTTATTATTTTGCTTATTGTCTGACTGGGTCGTAGAGAATGTGAGACAGGTGAGGACTGTGATTGGCTCTGGCTCACCAGGTATGCCTCTGTCACCTGGTATAGCTTGACAACTCCAACCTGGGAATCCATAGTTACCGTTACCTGCACTCGATGAAGACATTCGCTCGACATGTTCAACAAGTGATATTTGTAGAAAAAGAGGTTTTCTCGCGCACTTGGGTGAAGAATAAAAATGAAGAATTTTTTGACAAAAAAAGGTTATTTTTTTTATCAAATAGCATCAAAAATTGCTCTTTTTTTATTTATGAATGCCCAGGGCGTTCACACTTTAGATCTGCAATGTGTATGTGTAGAAGAGAGCCTGGGTGTGTTTTGCCTAAGGAGTATCCCAGGCTGCTTGGGGTGGGGATGGGGGCAGGGTGGAGGTGGGGGTGGGGGGGGGTGGGGGGGGGAATCTTTGATTTGCAGGAAGCAGTTTAGAAATGGCTGTCTGCCTCTCTCCCTGGCTGAGTGAAGGACTCCCTCGACAGTGAATGGTGCTGCCTTGTTTCAACACCTAGGCCGAAAGGCCTGTCTGCTGGTAGTTTCTGTCTCTGAGTGCTTCCGGTCAGTATAGCAGTACTCACTGACTCATTCAGCATTACTGTTTGTGTAGCAGTACTCACTGACTCATTCAGCATTACTGTTTGTATAGCAGTACTCACTGACCCATTCAGCATTACTGTTTGTGCAGCAGTACTCACTGACTCATTCTGCATTACTGTTTGTGTAGCAGTACTCACTGACTCATTCAGCATTACTGTTTGTGCAGCAGTACTCACTGACTCATTCAGCATTACTGTTTGTGCAGCAGTACTCAATGACTCATTCATCATTACTGTTTGTGTAGCAGTACTCAATGACTCATTCATCATTGCTGTTTGTGTAGTAGTACTCACTGACTCATTCATCATTACTGTTTGTGCAGCAGTACTCAATGACTCATTCATCATTACTGTTTGTGTAGCAGTACTCAATGACTCATTCATCATTGCTGTTTGTGTAGCAGTACTCACTGACTCATTCATCATTACTGTTTGTGTAGCAGTACTCAGTGACTCATTCATCATTACTGTTTGTGCAGCAGTACTCACTGACTCATTCAGAATTACTGTTTGTGCAGCAGTACTCAGTGACTCATTCATCATTACTGTTTGTGTAGCAGTACTCACTGATTCATTCAACATTACTGTTGTGCAACAGTACTCACTGACTCATTCAGCATTACTGTTTGTGTAGCAGTACTCAATGACTCATTCATCATTACTGTTTGTGTAGCAGTACTCAATGACTCATTCAGCATTACTGTTTGTGCAGCAGTACTCACTGACTCATTCAGCATTACTGTTTGTGTAGCAGTACTCACTGACTCATTCAGGATTACTGTTTGTGTAGCAGTACTCACTGACTCATTCAGGATTACTGTTTGTGTAGCAGTACTCAATGACTCATTCAGCATTACTGTTTGTACAACAGTACTCACTGACTCTTAGAACATTACTGTTGGAAACGCGATATCAGTTTCTGGGTAGTGGTGGGTTTGAATGTATTTTGTGAGAGCAGAGGCAGTGTTTTGCCCCCCAACCATAGTCTAACTCTGAATAATGAATTCAGTTCCTGTTGCTCTACATTTGTTTTCCTAAATTCAAGTGATTGACAGGCATAAGCAGCAGGGAAAACAGAGCCGAGCAAATCTGTTATTCGGAGCTACACCGACTTACATTCCACTCATTTATTAGACTATCTGAGTGGTTTGCAATGCTGGAGAACAAACACATATACACTTGAGTGATTTGACCAGGCAAACACTTTTAGCCCTGAAACTGTGCACTGTATATGAAATGCCACTATTGCAGTAATTTTGGTTACCTGTGCCAACCCAGGGCAATGACATCATGGTTAAATGCATACAGTCACATTAGTAATGCTACCATTGCCGTTACCGAGTTTGCGTGGTGTCATGAGATCGAATCTGGGCCAGGGTTCTAGGTGCTTTCCACGAAGATCACTGATAACTACAACAAAAACATTTCTGCAGAATAGGCTCAGGCCATCTCTCTGTGTAATTTGAGCTGGTATGTGGTATTTATGAGTTATGGTGGAAAATCCGTTTCGCACGTCCGTCTGTCTCCCTGGGGAACTACTGCGATGATTGACACGTGCCACCCAAGCCAAAGACTGGGGGATTCATTTTAAGGAAAGGACCCCCGTAGGAGGAGGAGGGGCTATCGCAGAGGTCCCCTGTAGGAGGAGGAGCTATCATATAGGTCTTCTATAGGAGGAGGGACTTGTGTATAGGTCTCCCATAGGAGGAGGAGGGGTTATCTTATAGGTTTCCAATAGGAGGAGGAGCGGTTATCTTCTAGGTTTCCAATAGGAGGAGGAGCGGTTATCTTCTAGGTTTCCAATAGGAGGAGGAGAGGTTATCGTATAGGTCTCCCATAGGAGGAGGAGAGGTTATCTTATAGGTCTCCCATAGGAGGAGGAGAGGTTATCTTATAGGTCTCCCGTAGGAGGAGGAGAGGTTATCTTATAGGTCTCCAATAGGAGGAGGAGAGGT